>NC_080162.1:209892-348666 GCF_950295315.1 Erinaceus europaeus | reverse complement strand
TCCCCTCCCCTCCCCTCCCCTCCCCTTCCCCTTCCCTTTCCCCTTTCCCCTTCCCCTTCCCCTTCCCCTTTCCCCTTCCCTCCCCTCCCCTCCCCTCCCCTCCCCTTCCCCTTCCCCTTCCCCTTCCCCTTCCCTTCCCCTTCCCCTTCCCTTCCCTTCCCTTCCCTCCCCTCCCCTCCCTTCCCTTCCCTTCCTTTCCTTTCCTTTCCTTTCCTTTCCTTTCCTTTCCTTTCCTTCCTTTCCTTTCCTTTCCTTTCCTTTCCTTCTTTTCTTTTTTCTTTTTTTTTGCCTGCAGGGTCATTGCTGGGGCTCAGTGCAAATCCACTGCTCCTGAAGGCTATTTTTCCCCTTTTGTTGCCCTTGTTTTCTTATTGTAATTATCATTGTTTGTTATTGCTGTCGTTGTTTGCTGGATAGGACAGAGAGACATGGAGAGAGGAGGGGGAAGACAGAGAGGGGGAGAGAAAGACAGACACCTGCAGACCTGCTTCACCACCTGGAAGCGACTCCCCTGCAGGTGGGGAGCCGGGGACTCGAACCAGAATTCCTAAAGCTGGTCCCTGCGCTTAACCTGCTGTGTGGCGCCTGACTCCCTTTTTCTCTTTCTTCTATACAAGGACCAGGTGGTGTAACCCCTGGTTAAGTGCACATGCACCATGTGAAAGGACCCAGGTTTAAGTCCCTGGTTCCCACTGTCAGGGGAAAAGCTTCACAGCAGTGAAGCAGTGCTGCAGGTGTCTTTCTTTTTAAAAAACATTTTTTAAATTAATTATTTATTCATTCATTGGATAGACACAGCCAGAAACTGAGAGGAATGGGGTGATAGGGAGGGAGAGAGACAGAGAGACACCTGCAGCATTACTTCACCACTCGTGAAGCTTTCTCTCTGCAGGTGGGGGGCTGGGGCCTCGAACCTGGGTCCTTGCTCACTGTAACATGTGCACTCAACCAGGTTGTGTCACTACCCAGCCCCTGGACCCAGATTCTTTATGGGGAGCAGAAGGTGGGAGCTCTGGCTTCTGTCATTGCTTCTCCACTGGACATGGGTGTTGGCAGGTGGATCCACACCCCCAGCCTGTGTCTGTCTGTCTGTCCCTAGTGGGGCAGGGCTCTGGGGAGGGAAGGCTCCAGGGACACATGGGTGAGGGTGTCCCTGCCCAGGGAAGTCAGGATGGTGTCATGGCAGCATCTGCAGCTTGGTGGCAGAGAAGTGGAGCTGAAAGGTTGCCATTCCAGGCCTGGTGTCTCTGGACACAGTCTCAAGTGAAACATGTCCAGGTGGCTGGTCCTGGCTGAATTGATTTGGCTGAAATTAGCAGAGGCAGGATCAAATGGTCTGGGTCAAGAGACGCGTGAAGGAAAGTGAGCCAGGCCCCAGAGCTCCCAGGACCGGGAGAAACACGGTTTTATAGGGAGTGGGGAGGGTCCCTGTTGCCCTTAGGGTTTAAGAAGGCAGGCAGTAGGACAGTTGTTATTATAACCAAGTTGTTTGGGAGTTTGGTTTTACTTTGAAAATCCCACGGTTAGGATTTGCTGTGCCATTCAAGACCTCTCCCTGATTTATGCCATTCCATGCTGTTCCTATATAGCCGTGTCATACATTGTGGCCCGTCCATTTGCGTCTGGTCTCCCTGCTCTCAGATTGTAGGTGACTTAATATCTCAGAGAAAAAGTCGTTATTGAAAATGTACTAACAGTTTAAACTCTGTTAAAATTCAGCCTGGTTACCCAATTAAGTGCTTAGATGAAAGGAATACGCACTCAGAGCCGGGGTCAGAAAGTTCGAGACATCCAGTCTATTTTTCCCTCTCATGTTGAGTAAATAGTGATTTATAAGGACTGTAGGTTAATAGGAGTGTGTATTAACACCATTCCCGCCACCAAAGGTCTCTACTGCCCCTCCCACACACACACACACAGCGAAGCTCCCCCTTACCCCAGAGTCTTACTTACTTTGGTGCAAAGCTCTAAACTCTGTCAAATTCTGCTTAGTGTTTTCCCCTTCTGTTCTTGTTTCTCAACTTGGTCTATGAGTGAGGTCATCCCATATTCAGCCTTCTCTTTCTGGCTGAGCTCACCTAACATGATTCCTTCAAGCTCCATCCAAGATGAGAGGAAGAAGGTGAAGTCACCATTTTTAACAGCTGAGTAGTATTCCATTGTGTATCTAGACCACAACTCGCTCAGCCACTCATCTGCTGTTGGACACCTGGGTTGCTTCCAGGTTTTGTCTGTTACAAGTTGTGCTGCTGTGAACACAGGTGCACACAGATTCATACACATTCAAGAAGATGTGCTCATGGGCAGCCATTTTTAAAAAGGAAGTGTCTTCCTTTGCTGTTCACTTCTGATATCTCGGTTCTCGGGTGAGGCAGAGAGACATGCATGACAGATCTCGAGAAGGATCAGAAGACGTGAGAGCTCCTTGTAAAGGCTGCCCGAGTCGTCAGAATTCAGTGGTCAGTGGTCGCTTCTTCTTCTCCTTCTCCTCCTCCTCCTCCTCCTCCTCCTCCTCCTCTTCCTCCTCCTCCTTCTCCTTCTCCTTCTTCTTTTTTTAAAATTTTTTTATTTATAATAAGGAAACACTGACTAAACCATAGGATAAGAGGGGTACAACTCCACACAATTCCCACCACCAGAACTCCGTATCCCCTCCCCTCCCCTGAGAGCTTTCCTATTCTCTATCCCTCTGGGAGTGTGGACCCAGGGTCATTGTGAGATGCAGAAGGTGGAAGGTCTGGCTTCTGTAATTGCTTCCCCGCTGAACATGGGCGTTGACAGGTGGATCCACACTCCCAGCCTGTCTCTCTCTTTCCCTAGTGGGGCAGGGCTCTGGGGAAGCAGGGCTTCAGGACACATGGGTGGGGTCGTCTGTCCAGGGAAGTCTGGTCAGCATCATGCTGGCATCTGGAACCTGGTGGCTGAAAAGAGAGTTAACATACAAAGCCAAACAAGTTGTTTTATTTATTTATCCCCTTTTGTTGCCCTTGTTGTTTTTTTTATTGTTGTAGTTATTATTGTTGTTGTTGTTGGATAGGACAGAGAGAAATGGAGAGAGTGAGGGGAAGACAGAGAGGAGGAGAGAAAGATAGACACCTGCAGACCTGCTTCACCGCCTGTGAAGCAACTCCCCTGCAGGTGGGGAGCCGGGGTTCGAACCGGGATCCTTATGCCGGTCCTTGTGCTTTGCGCCACCTGCGCTTAGCCCGCTGCACTACAGCCTGACTCCCGCCAAACAAGTTGTTGACCAATCATGGCCACTTCTTTTTAACCCCCGGCCGGGTTGATTTTGTCCCGTAGGTGGGGCCACGTATTTCTGGCTGCCTCCAGGGGCACACAAACCCTCTGGGGGCCCTTGTCCTTGACTGACCCTGAGTCTGAGGCCTCAGGGAGCGTGGGGAGAGGCTCAGGACAGGCTGGACCTGCAGGAGCCTCAGTAGCTCTGGCCGCCTGGCAGGTCCCCGGTGACGCCCAGCCTCTGGCCCTGTGCAGACAGCTCCTCTCCAGCCTGGAGGCTGAGCTGCCCTCAGGCGTCACCAGATGGCCGGCCTGAGGTGCCACCACACACAGCTACTGGGCAAAGGTCAGCTAGTGTCATGCGAGTGGGTAGGTAGATGGCCTGCCTTTATTTTGGCCCCAGAACATTTTATTTACTTATTTATGTATGAAAGAGATTCCCTCTCTCTCCCTCCCCTCTCCCCCTCCCCTCCCTCCCTCTTCCCCTCCCCCTCTCCCTCTTTCCCTCCCCCTTTCCCTCTCCCTCTCCCTCTCCCTCTCCCTCTCCCTCTCCCTCTCCCTCTCCTTCTCCTTCTCCCTCTCCCTCTCTCCAAGAAGGCAGAGAGAGTGAGAGACAACAGCAACAAAATTTCTGGGAGTTAGCAAAGTGGATAAGGTATTGGACTCTCAAGCTTGAGGTCCCAAGTTCAGTCCCCAGTAGCCATGTACCAGAGTGATAGCTGGACCCCTCCATCACTCTCACTCTCCCCGTCTTTCTTATTAATAAATAAAATCTTAAAAAGAAGTGCTGTGGATCATGCCCCAAACCATTGAAGTAGAAGTGACTGGTATGTTTTATGTGGTTTCTGTTCTGAGGTTAGAAGCAGTGCTTAGAACCAACCGCACAGCTCCCTCGGACGTCAGGAGGGTGGGCCGGGCAAGCTCGCACACATCCCGGGACAAGTGTCTCTGGCTTGGTGCCCGCAGCTGGCAGGCTTAGGACTGAGCGTGGGGTTTGCTGGAGGCTTCCAGGAGGGCTGTTGCTCAAGTCTGTGTCACATTCTGGGCAGCCTTTGACCTGTGGCCCCGCTTGTCCCGGAAGCGCGAGGACATAGACCAGGTCCCCGCACCTGCTTCGTGGCGTCCTGCGTAGCACTCCTGGGGCCAGAGGCCGGGCACGTGTAGAGTCGGAGCCCCACAGACTTTAGGGAGAGCACGTCGTCTTCTTGATCAGCAATGCATTTCGCTTGACAAGACCAAGGGATCGGAAGGGAAGGGGCACAGAGAGGGAGAGAGACAGCTGCAGAGGTGTGCAGCTTCCGCGCCGTGGGCGGGGACCAGGGGCCTGGACCTGGGTTCTTATGCTCTGTGGTGTCTGCGCTTGACCGGGCGCCACCGCCCGGCCCGGCCCGGCCCGGCCCCGCGTCCTGCGCTGAGCTCTCTTCCTTGACTGAGTTAACTCAGCTTTTTCCTATGTACCTGTATTAATGAGGGGGTATGCACTACTGGGGTGACCCAGGACTTGGTGTTCGAGATTCCAGCGTCTCCAACTCCTGGGCTGCGCTCAGTTACGTTTTAAAGCTCCTTTCTTTCCCAGTCAGATGTTACATCTAGCTGCGCCTGGAATAAAAATGGTTAAAGTAAAAAAAAAGTATGTCTGATACTAATCGCAGTAACAAGTAGCAACTTGCAGTGACAATCCAAAGGCAGCTCTCACACGCTGGAAGGAAGCGAGACGTGGCAGCAGACTGGCAAGCGGGTGAGACTGGAGATGCTGTGGCCTTGTGCCTGGCGTTCGTCCTGTGCCCTTCAGAGTCTGTGGACTCGCGTTGAGAGTCGGGGCTTTGGCAGACCTGCCTTTCTGGCTTCTCCGCATCATCGCAGGCTCTCGACTGCACCGCTAGGCTCCTCCGCGGCGTTGTCAGCAGCAAGGGGTCGGCCGCCGGGAGACGAGCCGCGCCGAGCCGAGACAGACTCGGAGCCGAGTGCCGGGCCTGCGAGGCCCAGTGGTTCCTGAGGCCGTCAGGACAGATGGACACACTGACCGATTCTCATGGGATCAGGAGGCGCCAGAGGCTAAAAGTCTCTCTGCTTAAGAGCACGGGAAAGTGGTCAGACATCTTCAAGACGTTTCTTTCGCAGACAGATCTGAGTTGGCGTTTACATTTTAAAATCCGCAGCGTCGAAATGACGAGACTGGATCCGCCGGCGGCCTCACGGAGGCTGAACTCGCCCGGGGTTCTGCCCGCTGGGAGTGAGCAGCAGCTCAGTGTCTGCGGAGTCGGCGGGGCCGTCACCAGAACCAGTCTAGAGTGTCGTCACCTCCCCTGAAGTGCTAGCGGCTGGTCCCCTGCATGTCGCCCGCCCCGCCACAGCCTGTGCTCGCCGGCCCTTCGCCTGTTGACACGCCTGCCCGTCCTCACTGGCCTGCGCGGCCGCTGAGTGCAAGGCTTGCAGCTTCATCTGACTGTGGCCTGCCGTGCTGCCCTTCTTTTCACTGCCACGTGGCCTTTGCTTTTGTGCTTATCAGACCCGCACCCCAGCCCCTGGGCATCCAGGAAGTGAGGCAGAGAGAGGGAAAGGGAAGGAGGGAAAGATTTAACTGTCTTTTTCTTTTCTTAAGATTTATTTATTAGAGAGAGAGAGAGAGAGAGAGGGAAACAGAGCATCCTCTGGAAAATGGAATACCAGGAATTGAACTTGGGACCTTATACTTATCAGTCCAAGACTTTATCCACTGCGCCACCTCCCAGACCACCAAGCTGTTTTTGACTAGTCATCAGTTCTTGTGGACTAGAATGTAAGGGGAGGGTCACTGTCATATCTTGACTCTATACCACACAGTCTCACACTGTCCAGGAATAAAGTAAATATCAGTCTGACAAGTTGGAGTGCACAGTGTAGTTGGTCTCAGCTTACTGTTCGTTTTATTTTATTAGTGACTTAGTAATGTCTCAGACTATTTAGTGTCGTTTTAACCGGGCTGGCTTCGCGGGCGGGTAACAGAGATGACCAGAGACACACGGCTCAGCTGAGAACGTAGTTTAATCTTTATTCACGAGCGGGCCATGTGCTCCTCCATCTTTCTCCTCCGGCGGCTGCGGCAGGAACTCAGGAAGGCACACCTGGCTGAGTGCACACGGACCCGGGCCCGAGCTCCCGGTCCCCACCTACAGGGGGAAAGCTTCAGGAGTGGTGGAGCAGGGCTGCAGGGGTCTCTCTGTCTCTTTCTATCTCCCCCTTTCCTTTCAATTTCTCTCTCTATCCAATAGTAAATAAGTAAGTAAAAAGACCCAAGACGAGAAGAGAGGGGCTCGTTCTGCAGGGCGTTCTGGAGGGGGAGGGCGGTGGTTGCGCCCTGCTTTCACACCGGTCTCTCTCTAGGGTGCCGGGAGATGCCTGAGCTGGCAGCCAGTTTTCCTTTCCTTTTATTTATTTATTTTTAAAAAATATTGATTCCCTTTTGTTGCCCCTGTTGTTTTATTGTTGTAGTTATTACTGATGTCGTCGTTGTTGGATAGGACAGAGAGCAATGGAGAGAGGAGGGGAAGACAGAGAGGGGGAGAGAAAGACAGACACCTGCAGACCTGCTTCACCGCCTGGGAAGCGACTCCCCTGCAGGTGGGGAGCCGGGGCCTCGAACTGGGATCCTTACGCCGGTCCCTGCGCTTTGCACCGCATGTGCTTAACCTGCTGCGCTACCGCCTGACTCCCCTAAAATTTTTTTAACTGTATTTAAAATTTTTAAAAAATATTTATTTATTTTCTCTTTTGTTGTTAGTTATTATTGATGTTGTTGTTAATTAGGATAGAGAGAAATTGAGGGAGGAGAGGGAGATAGGGGAAGAGAAAGAGACATCTGCAGACCTCTTTCATCTCTCATGAAGCTTCCTCCAGGCAGGTGGGGGCTAGGGGCTTGAACCCAGGGCCTGGTGCCACTACATGACCTCCCTAATGTCAAGTATCTCTAGCGCCATGGCCATGGTGCTTAGTTATGGATGAATGGTGACTGGAACCTCAAAAAACAGATGTAAGATTTGAAAATCACTCGTGACAATCATGTTACAACCGCCTCTACACCTTCCTTCCTCCGTCACTTCCTTTCTTCCCCAGAGCCCTGCTCAGCTGTGGGGGATTGAACCTGGGAACTCAGAGCTCAGGCGTGACAGGTTTTGCATAACCGTTATGCCGGCTCCCTAGCCCTCTGACTGGCTACCAGGCATCCAGACGAGTTGTTGAGGGTGGAGTGGCGGGTCCTTCCTGTGACCTGACCTCAGTTATTGGCCTCTCACTGTCACAAACGGGCAGCTCAGCCAAACCCTGATTTCTCACCTTAAACTGGTCTGTCGCCAGCAGCATTCGCTTTCCTTCAGCTAACCGTGGCCTTGGACTTGGCGGTGAGAGGTACAGGGGAGCCTCGTTGAAAAGATCTTCTTCTCCCATCTGCTGAACCACACTTCCCTGGCAATGTGCCGTGAGCAAGTGGCTTGGGTAGTTTTCTGGTCACGCACATTTAGGGAACAACACGGTCGGATATAGGCAACCATTACAAGAGTGAAAGTTTTGGTGCACTGAATACCGTCGTGGAAGTCGCCTCTGGGGAGCACAGATGCAAACCCACGGTCGGGGTCCAGCTCTAACTGTGAGCTGCTCCCTGTTAGTTCTGCTCTTGTTGGGTGCAGAGCAGAAATGGAAACAGAAGCTGACTTTCTGGGCTCCGTGCACTTGTGCCTTAGGCCCCTTCCTCTGGAAATGAAAATGCAGTGGTCCTTTTCTTGCTAAAACTCGAGCCCGGAAGTGGTGTGTCCTGCTGCCAGTCGTCTCTGAGTCCTGGTTTTTAGTCCTGGGAATCGCTCAATCACCCCCTTTTGGTCCTCAGACCACATGTGTCTGTACTCACCTGCGGCTTGGTGAGTTTACAGAGATCCTGGTTGTATTTTGAGTTTTCACGTGATTTTCATTGCTCTTCCTAGTTGATCGGGGACAGCAAAACGCAGCTGCTGCTACTCCACAGCCAGCCTCCAGTCTCTCCTAGAAATTAAATTTAAGTTAAAACTTACATAAGGAAGTGAAAAAATTAACCCAGCTACTCAAAGTTTAGGTAAATGAATAAAAAATCTGTTTTATGACTTTGTATAAAGTGTATTCCAGCTCTATTCCAGCATGTTCTCTGACTTGAAAGTTCACATTTTCTTCTGAGCAAAGGCAAATTAAGATGTTTTTGTGAGTACAGGTGTTGGGCATTGAGATCTCAGAGCTAACAGGTGGATCTGGTCCTGTGAGGCAGAGGTGGTGAAATCCAGGCTTCAGCGCTGTGGCAGCCATGACAGTGCTTCTCTTTGCAGCTTTGTAGGCAGGTAAGTCAGGGCTCTTCCTGCCCTGAGAAATACTACACGCAGGGACCCTGTGTGTCAGGCTCCTAATTGGGCCAACAGCTATCTCCTGGGTGCCACTTTCAATTTAAAAAACAGTGAGGGGCAGGGTGGCGGTACATTCGCCTGAGTGCAGTTGTTGCTATGCACAAGGACCTGGGTTCAAGCCCCTAGTCCCCACCTACAGCGTGGGGGGGCTTCATGAACAGTGAAGCAGGTCTGCAGTTGCCTTTCTCCCTCTCTGTCTCCTCTCCCCTCTCGTTTTTTCTTTATTCTATAAAAAGGAAGGGAGGGAGGGAGGGAGGGAGGAAGGAGAAAAAATGGCTCCTGGGTGTAGTGGGCTTGCTGTGCAGGAACCGAGCCCCAGCAATAACCCTGGTGGGAAAAAGAGTGACAATTCAGAGGGCTGAACACCATGGCCTGGGTGGCTTGTGCTGTGGGTGCTGGTGGCAAGCCTGATGGGGAAGGGCATCGGTGCTTGGGAGCCGGAGCTAAGTCCGCGAGGAGTGGGAGGTTTTCTTAGCTGGACCCAGATGTGCTCCTGGCGCACTGAGGACGCTCTGGCTGCTGACTCCCGCGCCGTTCTCCATGAGGATTCATGCACCGATTGTGAAGAATTGAAAAGCATCACAGAGAAGTCCAGAAGGCAGGGTCGTCAAAATCCACGGATAGCAAGCGCCTAGCCATGTTGATCTAAGGCCCTTCTTCCCTCCCTTCCTTCCCTCTCCCTCCTCTCCCTCCTTTTCACCTTCCTTCCTTCCTTCCTTCCTTCCTTCCTTCCTTCCTTCCTTCCTTCCTTCCTTCCTTCCTTCCCCACCAGGGATCCAGCATTTCCAGTGGTAATTTTCTCTTTTGATAGAAGGTGAAAGACAGAGATAGGGAGAGAGGATGAGAGACAGGCGCCTGCAGTACTGATCTGTTGTTCAGGGTGGGGGTAGGGACTTGAGCCAAGTTCTTTTTAAAAAAAAAAAAAAAATTTATTTATTTATTGGGTAGAGACAGCCAGAAATCTAGAAGGGGAAGGGGGTGGTAGAGAGGGAGAGAGACCCCTGCAGCCCTGCTTCACCACTCGCAAAGCTTTCTCCCTGCCGGTGGGGATCGGGAGCTCGAACCCAGGCCCTTGCGCACTTTAATGTGGGCTCAGCCAGGCCACTGCCGGGCGCTAGCCAGGCTCTTCTTGCATGGCAACATGTACACTCTGCTGGGTGAACCGCCACTCACCCCCTGAGCTGCAGTTCTAGTTCCGTTTTCTGCGTATGATCAGCCACTTACGTAAACTGCTCATATGAGGACCATTTAATTGCCCAGCTGCCCTTTCACTGAACAGTCACATGAACACTCACATCAGATGCTGTTCTGCAGAATGGTTTTAACTGGGGGAGGAGTATTTTCCCTTTGTATTGAAAATCGTTGAAGTAAACCATTATTTTTGGATAACAGATTTGTTTTCACATATTGATAAACCTTCAGTGTTTTTTTTAAAGATAAAGATTTAAAGGTATGCAGCTATTTCTCAAGGGTGAAGTAGAAGTGATGTGTCAAAGGGCATAGGACTCAAGTGTGTTAACACGTCTTTCTAAACAGCCCCTGGGAAGATCTTATCGGCTCCCGTTTCCGTCAGCCCTGTGCAGGTGCATGTGTCCTTATACCCTTGCCCACGCCGGGTTCTGCCTGTGACTAGAATTCAAGCTACAGAAACCCGGTGCACATTGGTGGAAGAAACCACGGCCCAGGTTCCTCGTGTGGAGACTTAGCTTAGCGGACTGCTGTGTGATCATCTCGGCTGCTTCCCTTTGTGACAGAGACCTTCTTACCACACTTAATCTGCCACTTTCTTCAAGGCTCTTCAATAGGCCTGAGGTTTTTAAAGTCTTACTTCATGTTTGATTTGGGCGGAACGTGTGCGTGTTGAGGGTGACGGATTGTGAAGACTGTAGAACTCTGGTGATTGCTAACCCACCTACATTTTGCAGAGAAACTGGCCTACAATAATTTTCCCCCCCTTTTTTTTTGTTGCCCTTGTTATTGTTATTGTTGCCATTGCTGTTGTTGTTGGATAGGACAGAGAGAAATCAAGGAAGGAGGGGAAGACAAAGTGGGAGAGAAAGATAGACACCTGCAGAACTGCTTTACCGCCTGTGAAGTGACTTGGGAGCCGGGGGCTTGAACCGGGATCCTTACACCAGTCCTTGCGCTTTGCGCCATGTGCGCTTGCCCGCTATGCCACCACCCGGCCCCGCCTACAATCATTTTATCCGTTACAAGTCAGAGTCAGATCAGCCTTGCAGATTGGGGAACTTACTGTGTCAAGAACCTGAGCATGGGTTCTGGTACCTAACAGGACTTATTTGCACGGTTCAGTCATCTCGTTTGGATCATATCTAGACCTTGCTTATTTTACTGAGATCTTATCAGTTCACTTACTGGGAAAATGTGTTTACTTACCTGTAAACTGGAAGGTCCTTTCAGCCTCTAGTATGTCTCCAGGGATATGTTAGGAAAAACTCTATTATCCGTCAACAGATCTAGATGTTATGAGGGGAAGGCTACCAATACAATTCTGCTGCGTGCTTGGGTCTAAGCTAAAGTCTTTATTTTATCTTTAGCGATTGTTAGGGAACTTGAATGTAATTAGTATTCCCACAGTGCAAAAAATATCTCCAAAGTGCTGTACAAGTCTTTTTTTTTTTTTTTTTCTCTTGATTTCACAGTCCTCAAATATCTTTTCAACCTATTAGCTTGCCCGAGAAATCTATTCACAGTAGTGGGGAAACAATTCAGTCCTGCTGCTGCTCTCCATTCGCAGTTATTACCACAAATTCCAGTTTGTGGGGGTCTTGAGAGAGCTGTTAACCTCTCCCTGACAGGGCTCTGTTCTGGCTCCTACGCTATTCAATATTTACATCAATGACCTCCCAGAAACTTCTTCAAGGAAGTTCATCTACGCCGATGACATCTGCTGTGCAACTCAGGCATCCAAGTTTGACATCCTCGAGGAAACACTCACGAAAGACATGTCTCTGATATCTGATTACTGTAAAAAATGGCGACTAATCCCTAGCACTGCAAAAACGGTATCATCTGTTTTCCATCTACACCATGGCTCGGCCTCGAGTGAGCTTAATGTGCAGCTTGGCGATACGAGAATCCGGCATGAAGCCCAGCCAGTCTATCTTGGCGTTACTCTCGATCGTACTCTGTCATTTCATGAACATCTCATAAAAACTGCAGCAAAGGTGGGCGCGAGGAATCACATCATTGCAAGACTGGCCAGCTCCTCATGGGGCGCGAGCGCTTCCACACTACGATCATCATCTCTGGCATTATGCTATTCCACTGCAGAATACTGTGCCCCAGTATGGTTCCATAGCCCCCATGTCCACTTGGTCGATTCCAAATTATATTCCTCCATGAGGATCATTTCTGGAACCATCCATTCTACCCCGGTTCCATGGCTGCCAGTTCTTAGCAACATCGCCCCGCCAGATATTCGTCAGGATGCGGCATCATCTAAGTTCATTTCCCACGTCTACGCTCGACCGGACCTGCCTATATACGCAGATATCTTCGCCCACCCTGTCCAACGCTTGACGTCTCGTCACCCAATCTGGTCCCCTACGCCTACACTGAACTTCTCTGTTCCAGTCTCTTGGAAACAGAGCTGGCAGTCAGCTGAGGTCAAGAACAAACACCTCATCACAGACCCCTGCAAGCGTCAACCCGGCTTTGACCTGGCACGTTAGGATCGGGCCCTCCTCCATCGCTATCGAACAGGCCATGGCCGGTGCGCCGCTATGTTCCATCGCTGGGGAGCCAGAGAGGACCCGAACTGCCCCTGCGGCTCCAGACAGACTATGACCCACATAGTCAACGACTGCCACCTCTCCAGATTCAAAGGAGGTCTCGAAACTTGACATCAGGCTCAACCTGACGCTGTTGCCTGGCTGCGGAAGAAGGGCAAACGCTAGAAGAAGAAGTTGCTGAGTCAACGCCTTGCCCTGGGGCTTAGTCGGAGCCCTGCTGCCGTCTGTGGACAGGAGGAAATACTGGTGTGAAGACTCTGCTCCGGCTGCAACGATTCTTCGATTCTCAAAGCTCTGAGGGCTGGCCCTTTACTCTTTGATTTTTTTGGACTGACAGGAAGCCTTTCTTGTAGTTATTTATTTTTTCTTCTTGCCTTTGCTCAATTACGGCATTTACTTTACCGTGTACCTTGGACTTTACTTCAGGGAGCTTAAGTGCTCCCCAGAGACTAGTCTAATGTTTTGAAAAAGTCTTTATGAAACAGACTTTGTCTTTATCAACTACTGATACACATTAAAAAATCGACTCAGTACTACCAGGAGAGCAGTGCTGGCACTTGCAGAACAGCCTCCACAGAGTAAAAGCCCACAGAACCCCTGCCTGTATGTTGGCCGTCAGCTGCAGGTGCGTCTCTGTGGGACTGGCAGCTCCGCAACCTGCTTCTACCGAAAAAGGGGACGTTCCTGGACGGGAACAGCCAGAGACTTGACGGGACGGGGAGGTGCGCCGGGGCAGGGAAGACCGGCCTGCAGTGAAAGTCGCCTCTCCTGGAATCTCGGTAGTCCAGATGACATGGATTAGGTGGGGCAGGACGCCTCAGCGGGGACCTGTGTTCATCTCCCTCCTCTGTGATGGTCAACCCGCGCAGGAAACAGCCGCGTGGAAGCGACCCTGTAGGGATATTGTGAGGATGTGGTGGAGCCTGGCAGGGCTGACCTGAGAGGTGAGTCCGTCCTGTTAGTCTCTCTCTCTACAGAGGGTTGAGCAAAAGGGGACACAGGAACCTCAAAAGGCCGCCCGCCATATCAGACTTCCCTGCCTCAGAAAGCACCCTGCATCTTCCCGCCTCCAGGAGCCGGCATTCCTTAACACATCCAGCCTGCTCCACCCGCATTCCTTGATACGTTGGCCCGTCCTTTTATTGTCTCCGTATCAATCAGTAATAGTCAAAAGGACCCGAAACTCAGACAGAAGGATGAGCTCCCACAGCAGGGAGTGAGAGCCAGTGTCCAGACGGTGAGGGTACAGGGAGACACTGTTCCCAAGACAGAGTCCGTGCCAGAACTCGCTCTCCTCTGTAACCGGGAAGAAAACTTGCAGCCGTGGAGCTTAAACCCGGGCGGGGCCGGGGGACATGGACCAGATTCCTGGCAGCCCAGTCCTACTGCCACGCTGCACTTACCGCGTGGCATGGTGGGCACGGAACTCTGAGCTCTGCAGCCTTGCCGAGAGCAGGGCTGGTGCGTGCACGCTGGAGCCCATTCTCCACAGTCACAGATCCTGGAGGGGTGGGGAGATTCCAGGAGGAGCGTCCCAGACAGGCACCGCTAACTATCATTAGGCTTAGATGGGCACTAGCTGGAAGACGTTTACCATGTGTGCTCACACCCTGCACTCAGCAGGCCACGCCTGCTCGCTAACAGCTAAGCCCGTACTAGGAACTAGTCCCAAGCACAGCCAGCCAAGGGGGCATCGTGCAGCCTGCCCGTCTAGCGCACAGCCTGCCTGCTTCGTGTGAGCTCCACAGTGTGCACCCTACAGCAGCTAGGACAGAGGCTGCAGCCTCCTCTCAGACTTGAAGCCCTACCCATGGCAACCTGGTAGATTCTTGAGCTCTTGCAACCTCCAAGCCAGGTAGGGGCCCAGGCTGGCTGGACCTTGGTGCTGTATCCTCTGCAGGTACTTGTGCCTGTGAAAACTCAGCCCAGGCTTGCTCAAGCACAGATCTGAGTCAGGTCCTCATGGAACAGCAAACAGAAGACAGAGGAAATGACCTGCACGGACTAGTAATTGAGCAAGACAACAATCGAACAAAAGCCCCAAGTTCAACAGAGCTCTGGAACGTCCCAGAAAAGACATCAAAGTAATGACCTCCAGGGTGCTCACTGAACTGGGACGTCCAGCGGAAGAGAACTTTAGGAAAAGTGAGCAGAGAAGCAGTGACAGAAGCCAGACTGTCTGCACCCCCTAATAATCCTGGGTCCCTGCTCCCAGAGGGATAAAGAACAGGGAAGCTTCCAAAGGAGGGGATGGCATATGGAACTCTGGTGGTGGGAACCGTGTGGAATTGTACCCCTGTTATCCTAGGGTTTAGTCAGTCATTATTAAATCAGTAGAAAGCAGGTTAAGTGTGCAAAGGGCAAGGACTGGTGTAGGGAACCTGGTTTGAGCCCCCGGCTCCTCACCTGCAGGGGAGTCGCTTTACAGGCAGTGAAGCAGGTCTAAGGTGTCTGTCTTTCTCCCCCCCCCCCCGTCTCCCCCTCCTCTCTCCATTTCTCTCTGTCTATCCAACGACAACAACGATAAACACTAGGGCCACAAAAGGGAAAAAAATGGCCTCTAGGAGCAGTGGATTTGTAGTGCAGGCACCAAGCCCCAGCAATAACCTTGGAGGCAAAACAAAATAAAGTAAAAATAAGAAGAAGGAAAGGAATAGCAAAGTATAAGAAAAGTCTTCCTATGTGCATGGGAAGCTTCACACAAGCTGAGGCAGGGCTGCAGGCCTCTCTCTGTCTCTCTCCTTTTTATCTCCCCCTTTCAATTTCTCTGTCTCTATCCAATTTAAACAAAAGTCCCAGCAGAAGTCATAGAATTAAAGAATATAGTAGCTGAACTGCAAAGACAATAGTGGAAAATATCAGCAGGAAGACAGAAGGTAAAGACCAAGGGAGAGAGCTCAAGGGCAGGGACGACAGACAGGAGGCACCGAGCTCAAGGGCAGGGACGACAGACAGGAGGCACCGAGCTCAAGGGCAGGGACGACAGACAGGAGGCACCGAGCTCAAGGGCAGGGACGACAGACGGGAGGCACCGAGCTCAAGGGCAGGGACGACAGACGGGAGGCACCGAGCTCAAGGGCAGGGACGACAGACGGGAGGCACCGAGCTCAAGGGCAGGGACGACAGACGGGAGGCACCGAGCTCAAGGGCAGGGACGACAGACGGGAGGCACCGAGCTCAAGGGCAGGGACGACAGACGGGAGGCACCGAGCTCAAGGGCAGGGACGACAGACGGGAGGCACCGAGCTCAAGGGCAGGGACGACAGACGGGAGGCACCGAGCTCAAGGACAGGGACGACAGATAGGAGGCACCGAGGGGCCCTCAGGACGGTCCACCTCAGCAGGTGGCTCAGGAGCCTAGAGCCAGCGTCCCCTCCCCTCCTGAAAACTTCAGGCTGGAAAGTGAAGTCCTGACGGTGACAAGCAGCCACAGAAAGAGAAAAGCACGAGAATGAATGAACGAGGGTGTCAGAGGGCCGCGGCGCCACACCCTGGCGCTCGAGGGAGCAGGCAGAAGGGAAGGGACGGTCCTCACTTGAAATTATAGCTGAGACCTTCTGCAGACAGGAAGGTGGCAGGCACTCGGGCAGGAAGCTAGCTGACAGTTCTGACTGAAGTGAACACAGACCAGGACCTGATGGTAAGATGACAAAGGTCAGTGGTGAAGAGAACTGAAGGCAGGTCCGGGCGGTCGTGCGCCAGGTTCTGTGCAAGCAGGATGAAGTGCAGGGACTGTACAAGGGTCTGGGTTCGAGCCCCCGCTCCCCACCAGCAGGGAGGACACTTCACAGGCGGTGAAGCAGGTCTGCAGATGTCTGTCTTTCTCTCTCCCTCTCTGTCTCCCCCTCCTCTCTCCATTTCTCTCTGTCCTGCCCAATAAAATGGGAAAAATTGCCACAGGAGCAGTAGATTGACAGTGCAGGCACCTGGCCCCAGTGATAACCCTGGAGGCAAAAAAAAGGAAGAAAGGAAAAGGGAGTAAGGATATATGCAGGCCTTTGTGTCTAGAGGAAGGAAGGAGGGAGGGAAGAGGGAGGAGGAGTAAGGATGCAAACCTTTGTATCTGGAAGCAGCATTGCCCCATGTGGAGAACAGGACAGACTGTTGGTGCCTGGGCTGAGACTCTCAAGGCCTCTGGGTATCCCGGACTGAGGACAGCGTGTGTGACGGGGGACGGCAGCGGCACTGGGAGGGAGGGTCTTCTTGGGAAGTGCTGCAGGCTAACACATGTGGATGTCCGGACACTAAAACTGGATGACTGAAACGTGGAGGGAAAAGTGGTGTCCCCTTATGTCATGGGGATGGAAGAACTTTCAGAGTTGAACACTGCTAGTGAAAACACTTGCTATTGCCATTATTCATTTGTTTTTATATTTTGGATAGAGACGGGATGGAAGTGAGAGGACGGGGGAGGGAGAGAGACGCCTGCAACCCTGCTTCGCCACTCATGAAGCTTCCCTGCAGGTGGGGGCCGGGGCCTGACCTGAGGTCTTTGCACATGGCGTAAGTGCCCTCAACCAGGTGAGCTGCCACCGGGCCTAAGTGCCCTCAACCGGGTGAGCTGCCACCTGGCGGACTCTGTTGCCATCTGGGAAGACAACATAGTGGCTCTGCAGAAGCCGCTCACACCCGAGGCTCTGAGTTCCCAGGTTCAATCCCCAGCATCATGATTAGCCAGCACTGAGCAGGCCTCCTCCTCTCTCTCCCCCTCTCTCAGTGAAGTGAAATCAAACAACAGTAGAGTATTTTAGTCCTTGTTTCCTGTTACTTTAAGCCCAAATGAGCAGAATGCCCAAGGAGAAGCAAGCAGAACGGAGCCAGCTTCTGGTCCTTTCAGGTGTCTCCTGGGGTGAGAGTGGGCGGGGACAGATAGCATAACGGTTATGCAAAGAGACCCACACCCTAGGCTTCAGAGTCCCAGGTTCAATCCCCCACTTCACCATAAACCGGAGCTGAGCAGGACTCTGGTCAAAAAAAGGGATAAGAAGTGAGCTGTTTCCAGTTGTCTGCCACCACCCACAGACGTAGGGGGCAGGAGGGCGCCCCATGCCACAGCTGTGGCTTCTGGTCCTGGGCTCCAGTCAGGATGAGGGCACCTTCAGGACTCACACGGCCCTTCCTGCCCCTTCTGTGCTGACAGGCTCCCCACTGTTGACTGTCACTGAGTTCTCACCACACGTACTCAGGGCTCTCAGTGCAGGACCCCCGCACCTCCTCCCCTGGGCCTCTGGCCTGCACCTGGCAGACCTGCTCACTGGCTCACCTGTTCCCAGAATGGAGACGGGCCTGCCTACATCCCTGCCTGCTTCCCCCCTCCCCTCCCTCGCCAGACCAGAAGGGTCGATAATTTGCGTATCTAGACATATCTTGATTTTCCCATTCTCAGTAGATCTGGGCCGTCTGGTCATGCAGCTGGCCAGCCTGCTGTGTGTGTCTGTCTTTCTGTCCTGAGGAGGAGTCCAGCTGAGCAGTGAGCAGACCACAGGCACAGCCTCCCTTGCCTGGCTCTCAGCGCATGCCTGAGCAGACCTCGTTTCCCTCTGTGCTGCGTCGTGTTTGCCCAGTCATTGCTGGCTTGTGATGCACACCCACCACGCCCCTGCTGGCCGTATTTCCGTCATGCTTATTTATTTCCACTTTGACAGGAAGACAGAAATGGGTAGGGGAGAGAGGCAGAGAGACTCC
The DNA here is from genome assembly GCF_950295315.1 of Erinaceus europaeus. Lineage (NCBI taxonomy): Eukaryota > Metazoa > Chordata > Mammalia > Eulipotyphla > Erinaceidae > Erinaceus > Erinaceus europaeus. Next base: position 330,590 of record NC_080162.1, on the reverse strand, counting down.
GGGAGCTCTGCCCCACCACTCCTGAAGTGTCCCCCTCCCCCAGGTGGTGAGGGGATGTGAACCCAGGTCCCTGAGTGTGGTGATGGGGGTGCCAGCTTGCAGGTGGTGAGGGGACGTGAACCCAGGCCCCTGAGTGTGCTGATGGGGGTGCTAGCCTGCAGGTGGTGAGGGGACGTGAACCCAGGCCCCTGAGTGTGGTGTTGGGTGCCAGCCTGCAGGTGGTGAGGGGATGTGAACCCAGGCCCCTGAAGTGGTGATGGGGGTGCCAGCCTGCAGGTGGTGAGGGGACGTGAACCCAGGTCCCTGAGTGTGCTGATGGGGGTGCCAGCCTGCAGGTGGTGAGGGGACGTGAACCCAGGCCCCTGAGTGTGGTGATGGGGGTGCCAGCCTGCAGGTGGTGAGGGGACGTGAACCCAGGTCCCTGAGTGTGGTGATGGGGGTGCCAGGCTGCAGTTGGTGAGAGGACGTGGACCCAGGCCCCTGAGTGTGGTGTTGGGTGCCAGCCTGCAGGTGGTGAGGGGACGTGAACCCAGGCCCCTGAAGTGGTGATGGGGGTGCCAGCCTGCAGGTGGTGAGGGGACGTGAACCCAGGCCCCTGAGTGTGGTGATGGGGGTGCCAGCCTGCAGGTGGTGAGGGGACGTGAACCCAGGCCCCTGAGTGTGGTGATGGGGGTGCCAGGCTGCAGTTGGTGAGAGGACGTGGACCCAGGCCCCTGAGTGTGGTGTTGGGTGCCAGCCTGCAGGTGGTGAGGGGACGTGAACCCAGGCCCCTGAAGTGGTGATGGGGGTGCCAGCCTGCAGGTGGTGAGGGGACGTGAACCCAGGTCCCTGAGTGTGGTGATGGGGGTGCCAGCCTGCAGGTGGTGAGGGGACGTGAACCCAGGCCCCTGAGTGTGGTTATGGGGGTGCCAGGCTGCAGTTGGTGAGAGGACGTGGACCCAGGCCCCTGAGTGTGGTATTGGGTGCCAGCCTGCAGGTGGTGAGGGGACGTGAACCCAGGTCCCTGAGTGTGGTGATGGGGGTGCCAGCCTGCAGGTGGTGAGGGGACGTGAACCCAGGCCCCTGAGTGTGCTGATGGGGGTGCCAGGCTGCAGTTGGTGAGAGGACATGGACCCAGGCTCCTGAGTGTGGTGATGGGGGTGCCAGCCTGCAGGTGGTGAGGGGACGTGAACCCAGGCCCCTGAATTGGTGATGGGTGCCACCGCTGGGTCCTGGCAACGTTCGTCTCGAGCGCACACGGATCCATTTTGCTGGCTCTCCCCGGTGGCTGTCAGAGATGGCGGCCATCTGGCGCAGGGCTGACTGCGCCTCTCTGTCTGCAGCGTTCCCCTGGTTCGGCATGGACATCGGCGGGACCTTGGTGAAGCTGGTCTACTTCGAGCCCACGGACATCACAGCGCAGGAGGAGCAGGAGGAGGTGGAGAGCCTGCAGAGCATCCGCAGGTACCTGACCTCCAACACCGCCTACGGGAAGACGGGCATCCGGGACGTGCACCTGGAGCTGAGGAACCTGAGCCTGTGTGGGCGCACGGGCACCCTGCACTTCATCCGCTTCCCCAGCTGCGCCCTGCACAAGTTCATCCAGATGGGCAGCGACAAGAACTTCTCCAGCCTGCACACCGCCCTCTGTGCCACGGGGGGTGGCGCCTTCAAGTTTGAAGAGGACTTCAGAACGGTATGTGGGCATGTGGGTGGGGGCAGCCCCTCCGGAGAGCAGGCCTCGCATGCGGCCACCCTCACGGCGTCCCATCTGCAGGGGCTGCGCACATTTACTCCCTCTCTCTGCCTCCGTCTCTTCCCCTGGGTGAGGGCAAAAGTAGCTGGCGACTTGGGGGTGCGGCTGGTGCGCGTCTGGGGCCCTCCTCCTTAGTCACCGCGGCAGTGTGCTGAGCACAAGCTCACTTTCCAGCTCTAAATTTAGTTTCATGAGAAGCAGAATCTTTCTGTCAAGTTTTTCTTTTTCCTTTTTTCTTTTCTTTTCTTTTTTTTTTTTTTTTTTTTTTTTTTTTACCAGAACACTGGCTGAGCTCTGGCTTATGGTGGAGCTGGGGATAGAACTTGGGACCTTCGAGCCTCAGGTATGGGAGTCTGTTTGCATAACTATTATGCTATCTCCACTGCCTGCTTTTTTTAAAAAAAAAATCTTTATTTACTTATGAAGAAGATAGGTAGAGAGAGAGAGATAAACCTCAGCACTGAAGCTCCCTTCAGGGCTGGGGGCCAGACTTGAACCTGGTCCATGACAGGCAGCCCGCTATCCAAGTGATCAGTTTCACCAGCCCTGCCACTTGCGACACCCCTCCATGTGTGTGTCACTTCTTCTTCTAGCGTTTGCCCTTCTTCCGTAGCCAGGCAACAGCGTCAGGTTGAGCCTAATGTCAAGTTTCGAGACCTCCTTTGAATCTGGAGAGGTGGCAGTCGTTGACTATGTGGGTCATAGTCTGTCTGGAGCCGCAGGGGCAGTTCGGGTCCTCTCTGGCTCCCCAGCGATGGAACATAGCGGCGCACCGGCCATGGCCTGTTCACTAGCGATTGAGGAGGGCCCAGTCATAACGTGCTAGGTCAGAGCCGGGTTGACGCTTGCAGGGGTCTGGGATGAGGTGTTTGTTCTTGACCTCAGCTGACTGCCAACTCTGTTTCCAAGAGTCTGGAACAGAGAAGTTCAGTGTAGGCATAGGGGACCAGATTGGGTGACGAGACGTCAAGCGTTGGACAGGGTGGGCGAAGATATCTGCGTATATTGGCAGGTCCGGTCGAGCGTAGACGTGGGAAATGAACTTAGATGATGCTGCATCCCGAGGAATATCTGGCGGGGCGATGTTGCTAAGAACTGGCAGCCATGGAATCGGGGTGGAACGGATGGTTCCAGAAATTATCCTCATGGAGGAGTATAATTTGGAATCGACCAAGTGGACATGGGGGCTACGGAACCATACTGGGGCACAGTATTCTGCAGCAGAATAGCATAATGCCAGAGATGATGATCGTAGTGTGGAAGCGCTCGCGCCCCATGAGGAGCTGGCCAGTCTTGCAATGATGTGATTCCTCGCGCCCACTTTTGCTGCACCTTTGTGTGTCACTAATGCCATGGAGATAGTTTACTCATAGACAAACATGACATCAGTCATAGTTCACTGCTCCACATGAATACAACAACACTCATGCTGTGCTCTCTAAGGCGGGACAGACTCTGAGACACACTTAGACTTGGACTATCTGGAGGGACAGACTCTGAGACATACTTAGACTTGGACTATCTGGAGGGACAGACTCTGAGACACACTTAGACTTGGACTGTCTGGAGGGACAGACTCTGAGACACACTGAGACTTGGACTCTGGAGGGACAGACTCTGAGACACACTGAGACTTGGACTGTCTGGAGGGACAGACTCTGAGACACACTGAGACTTGGACTCTGGAGGGACAGACTCTGAGACACACTTAAACTTGGACTCTGGAGGGACAGACTCTGAGACACACTTGGACTGTCTGGAGGGACAGACTCTGAGACACACTGAGACTTGGACTCTGGAGGGACAGACTCTGAGACACAGTTAGACTTTGACTCTCTGGAGGGACAGACTCTGAGACACACTGAGACTTGGACTGTCTGGAGGGACAGACTCTGAGACACACTGAGACTTGGACTGTCTGGAGGGACAGACTCTGAGACACACTGAGACTTGGACTGTCTGGAGGGACAGACTCTGAGACACACTGAGACTTGGACTGTCTGGAGGGACAGACTCTGAGACACACTGAGACTTGGACACTGGAGGGACAGACTCTGAGACACACTGAGACTTAGACTGTCTGGACGACAGACTCTGAGACACACTTAGACTTGGACACTGGAGGGACAGACTCTGAGACACACTTAGACTTGGACTGTCTGGAGAGACAGACTCTGAGACACACTGAGACTTGGACTGTCTGGAGGGACAGACTCTGAGACACACTTAGACTTGGACTGTCTGGAGGGACAGACTCTGAGACACACTTAGACTTGGACTGTCTGGAGGGACAGACTCTGAGACACACTTAGACTTGGACTCTGGAGGGACAGCCTCTGAGACACACTGAGACTTGGATTCTGGAGGGACAGACTCTGAGACACACTTAGACTTGGACTCTGGAGGGACAGACTCTGAGACACACTGAGACTTGGACTCTGGAGGGACAGACTCTGAGACACACTTAGACTTGGACTGTCTGGAGGGACAGACTCTGAGACACACTGAGACTTAGACTCTGGAGGGACAGACTCTGAGACACACTTAGACTTGGACTGTCTGGAGGGACAGACTCTGAGACACACTTAGACTTGGACTGTCTGGAGGGACAGACTCTGAGACACACTTAGACTTGGACTCTGGAGGGACAGACTCTGAGACACACTGAGACTTGGATTCTGGAGGGACAGACTCTGAGACACACTTAGACTTGGACTGTCTGGAGGGACAGACTCTGAGACACACTGAGACTTAGACTCTGGAGGGACAGACTCTGAGACACACTTAGACTTGGACTGTCTGGAGGGACAGACTCTGAGACACACTGAGACTTAGACTCTGGAGGGACAGACTCTGAGACACACTTAGACTTGGACTGTCTGGAGGGACAGACTCTGAGACACACTGAGACTTAGACTCTGGAGGGACAGACTCTGAGACACACTTAGACTTGGACTGTCTGGAGGGACAGACTCTGAGACACTTAGACTTGGACTGTCTGGAGGGACAGACTCTGAGACACACTTAGACTTGGACTCTGGAGGGACAGACTCTGAGACACACTGAGACTTGGACTGTCTGGAGGGAGAGACTCTGAGACACACTTAGACTTGGACTGTCCGGAGGGACAGACTCTGAGACACAGTTAGACTTTGACTCTCTGGAGGGACAGACTCTGAGACACACTTAGACTTGGACTGTCTGGAGGGACAGACTCTGAGACACACTGAGACTTGGACTGTCTGGAGGGACAGACTCTGAGACACACTGAGACTTGGACTGTCTGGAGGGACAGACTCTGAGACACACTGAGACTTAGACTCTGGAGGGACAGACTCTGAGACACACTTAGACTTGGACTGTCTGGAGGGACAGACTCTGAGACACACTTAGACTTGGACTCTGGAGGGACAGACTCTGAGACACACTTAGACTTGGACTCTGGAGGGACAGACTCTGAGACACACTGAGACTTGGACTGTCTGGAGGGGCAGACTCTGAGACACACTGAGACTTGGACTGTCTGGAGGGACAGACTCTGAGACACACTGAGACTTGGACTGTCTGGAGGGACAGACTCTGAGACACACTGAGACTTGGACTGTCTGGAGGGACAGACTCTGAGACACACTGAGACTTGGACACTGGAGGGACAGACTCTGAGACACACTGAGACTTAGACTGTCTGGAGGGACAGACTCTGAGACACACTTAGACTTGGACACTGGAGGGACAGACTCTGAGACACACTTAGACTTGGACTGTCTGGAGAGACAGACTCTGAGACACACTGAGACTTGGACTGTCTGGAGGGACAGACTCTGAGACACACTTAGACTTGGACTGTCTGGAGGGACAGACTCTGAGACACACTTAGACTTGGACTGTCTGGAGGGACAGACTCTGAGACACACTTAGACTTGGACTCTGGAGGGACAGCCTCTGAGACACACTGAGACTTGGATTCTGGAGGGACAGACTCTGAGACACACTTAGACTTGGACTCTGGAGGGACAGACTCTGAGACACACTGAGACTTGGACTCTGGAGGGACAGACTCTGAGACACACTTAGACTTGGACTGTCTGGAGGGACAGACTCTGAGACACACTGAGACTTAGACTCTGGAGGGACAGACTCTGAGACACACTTAGACTTGGACTGTCTGGAGGGACAGACTCTGAGACACACTTAGACTTGGACTGTCTGGAGGGACAGACTCTGAGACACACTTAGACTTGGACTGTCTGGAGGGACAGACTCTGAGACACTTAGACTTGGACTGTCTGGAGGGACAGACTCTGAGACACACTGAGACTTGGACTGTCTGGAGGGACAGACTCTGAGACACACTGAGACTTGGACTCTGGAGGGACAGACTCTGAGACACACTGAGACTTGGACTCTGGAGGGACAGACTCTGAGACACAGTCAGATCTGTGAATCCTAACTAATGGAAGACTTGGTTGAGCAAGATTGTGTTCAGCTTTGCCTCTCCATCCAGATATCCCTCAGAGCCTCATGTCATGAGCAATGTTATAAAGTGAAGTAACTGGCGAAGAACCATGGGCGACAGTCTGCCAGAAATGACAGAGCATGGGAATGTACCGTGAGATTTGGAGATGCGTCTTTCCAGAAAGATGACAATATAGTGAGCGGCGCTAGAAACATCTCCCCAAAGCCTGCAGTCTAAACTGCTGGCATTCCGTCCCGGAACTAAATCGTGCAGCCTCACCATAAAGTCTGTCAGTTGGATGGGTGCTGCAGCCCCCAGTAGATTGCATGCGCTGTGCTGTACAGGAGCCGCTCCACCCTGGCGCCCATCTGAGGGGCTGCACTGTCAGAGGGGCCTGCTTCTGGGGCTTCTCTCCCTCCCCTTCTCTCTCCATCAGAGAAAGAAAGAAAATGGGGGTAAGAAGAGAATGGCCACCAGGAACGGTGACGTTGTCATGCAACACTGAGCACCAGTGATAACACTGGTGAGAAGGAAAGAAAGAAAAAGAGAAAAGAAGGAAGGGAGGAAGGAAGGAAAAGAAAGAGGAAAGGACGATTAGGAGGAGTGAATACATGAATCGATGCTTGTTCATGCGATGTAAAAAGTCACAGATGGGGAGTCGGGCGGTGGCGCAGCGGGTTAAGTGCAGGTGGCGCCAAGCACAAGGACCGGTGTCAGGATCCCGGTTCGAGCCCCCGGCTCCCCACCTGCAGGGGAGTCGCTTCCCAGGCGGTGAAGCAGGTCTGCAGGCGTCTGCCTTTCTCTCCCCCTCTCTGTCTTCCCCTCCTCTCTCCGTTTCTCTCTGTCCTATCCAACAACGACGACTAATAAGAACTACAACAAAAACAAGGGCGACAAAAGGGAATAAATAAATATTAAAAAAAGAAAAATGTTTAAGAAAGGTCACCGGTGCAGACTTTGTGTTGCTAGAGGCAGCACTGTTGGCACCTCGCTCCTGTGGCTAGTGGTCTCTGCCAGACCCGTCATGGTTGTCCTCAGCGAGACTGGTTGTTCCAGGCTTTGCCATTTTAGTTTATCTTCATTTTTCTTTATTTCTTGCTGTCTGCTCCCCTGTGTAGTTGTAGAGCTTGGTGTCTCTACTTCCTTAAGTGTCTGGATACCTTCTCCCACAGAGGCGCCCGGCAGGCAAAGAATTTGGAGACTGCCCAGGCTGAGGCTCAGGGCCACCCCAGGAGCCCAGATTCCTGTGCTCTGCTGGCCATCCTCGGTGAACCCTGCTCCTCCCTGGGGTCCCAGTTCCCTCATCTGCAAAATGGTGGCTGGAAGGCGGAAGAGGAAGTGTGGGAATCCAGGGCTTCGGGACAGGAAGTAGCCCCTGCAGGGCGGCAGGCACGGCATTTCTGGCTCTGCGCGAGCACAAAGGCGCTAAAGGGAGGTGGCCGGGCTCTGGTCATGTAGGAAAGAGCCAGCGTGCCACCTCAGGTCTGACGCAGGAGGGGGTGCTGGCGCCAGCCCCCACACGCCCACCCCGTGTGCCGTCTCCTCTGGGGGGTCTGTGGGAGCCAAGGTGACTGGGGCAGTAACCTCCATCACCACCTCCATCCCTCCCCTGGGTCAATGCCAGGAGCAAGCGTGTTCTCAGGGCTCGGAACCGATGGTCATCAGAACAAAGAGGCCTGGGCTCCTGCAGGGTGGGTGGGCCTGGTGAGTGAGCCAGAGCGGGAGCAAGTCTACAGGGCTGGCTCAGCAGTCTGGCCAGTGGGGCACAGAAGTGTAGGAGAAGCGTCTGGACCACGGCGGTTTCCAGGCTTAGTCTCGGTCAAGAGGAAGACAGAGCTAAGGGCAGGATCACTGCACGGCCAGGTAGTCTGCTCTCAGGGACGTCCCTTCATTTAGTCGGATTTGTGAGGGTGAGTGCATTTGATCACTCTCTGGCCTAAGCAAGAATCCACTCCCCCCACGGATGCTAATCAGCTTCTTTCTCGCGCTGAGCACCGAGCGAGCGCTGTCATGGACACAGCAAAGCCCTCTGCTTCCCCAGAGCGGACGCTCTTGTATGGCCGTGCATCAGGAATTAGATGAGCAAGGGAGTCTAGCATGTGCAGGGAATAAACACGGGGGGTTAAGGAGGGCTGAAAGGGTCTGGCGGGTCTCTGGGTGGTACTTTGGACTGGGAGCAGGCAGATGCGGTACATAGCTCATTTGGACAGTGTGCTGCTGCCAGCTGTGGCCCTGGACTGAGCCCGGCCACACTGCACTGAAGGAGGCGTCGGTGCTGTGCTCTCTCTCCCTCACTGTCCCTCTGCCTCTGAAGGAGGGGACAGGGAAACCATGGTGATGTCCGCAAGCTCATTGAGACAGAGGAAGCAGTCAGGGCTGAGCCTTTGGGTGTGCTGTGTCCAGGTCCTCCCACATCCAGAACAGAAAACAAGGGTGTTTCCTTAGTTGTAAAGCTTCGGTGTATAGTAGCCTATGTGATAAACCGTCAAGTGCCATGCACACTTATGCAGTAATAGTATTACGGAAAATCATGGTTTTTGCTTTAGTACAACTTCACAGATAAGCGCTTTAAAAATTGACTAGTTACGGCTGACTAAGAGATGTATAGCAGACCTTGAAGAAGTGACAATTTTTATGTTTGATTATGGCCTTAAATTTTCTTTTAATATTTATTTTTTGTTGCCCTTGTTTTTATTGTTGTAGTTATTGTTATTGTTGTTATTGATATCGTTGTTGTTGGATAGGACAGAGAGAAATGGAGAGAGGAGGGGAAGACAGAGAGGGGGAGAGAAAGACAGACACCTGCAGACCTGCTTCACGGCCTGTGAAATGACTCCCCTGCAGGTGGGGAGCCGGGGGCTCCAACTAGCATGCTTATGCCGGTCCTTGTGCTTTGTGCCACGTGCGCTTAACCTGCTGTGCTACCGCCCGACTCTCCTAGAATTTTTTTAAACTGTATTTTAAAAAATATTTTTAATTTTTATTTTGTTTCTCTTTTGTTTCCTTTATTGTTGTGTTAGTTATTATTGATGTCATCATTGTTAGGACGGAGAGAAATGGAGAGAGGAGGGGAAGACAGAGAGGGGGAAAGAAAGACAGACACCTGTAGACCTGCTTCACCGCCTGGGAAGCGACTCCCCTGCAGGTGGGGAGCCGGGGGCTCAAACCGGGATCCTTAACTTGGTCCTTGCGCTTTGTGCCACCTGCGCTTAACCCACTACGCTACCACCTGACTCCCTTTTAATATTTATTTATTTATTTATTTATTTCCTTTTTTGTTGCCCTTGTTGTTATTTTATTATTGTTGTTATTGATGTCATTGTTGTTGGATAGGACAGAGAGAAATGGAGAGAGGAGGGGAAGACAGAGAGGGGGAGAGAAAGACAGACACCTGCAGACCTGCTTCACCGCCTGTGAAGCGACTCCCCTGCAGGTGGGGAGCCTGGGCTCAAACCGGGATCCTTACGCCGGTCCTTGCGCTTTGTGCCACGTGCGCTTAACCCGCTGCGCTACCGCCCGACTCCCCTAAAATTTTTTCTATTGGAGGGATCAAGGTTTACAGTAAGCAGTAAATACAGCTGTCGGTACATGTGTAACATTTCTCAGTTTTCTGCAAAATGCTCTCTGCCCTGCCTATGTCCTCCTCCACCGTCAGCACCAGGACGGGAAGCCCTCACCCCATCTTCCTTCACTTTGCTGCAGGACACCAAACCCAGTCCAAGTTCTGCTTAGTGTTCCCCTTCTCTTCTGATTTCTCCACTTCTTCTCATGAGTGAGATCATCCCATACTCAGCCTCCTCTTTCTGGCTGATCTCATGTGACATGATTCCTTCAAGTTGTGGATTATGACCTTAATCCATATTGCAAATCTCCTCAAGTCCTTAGCAAATATTCGCTGTTCTTCATCCGATTCTGAATGCACAGGACAGCAAGATCTAGCCAGTGAATCACACCCATGTGTGGAGGCTTTTGATGAAGCAAAGCTATATTTCTGTCTTTTTCTTTTCTTCCCCCAATCCCTTCCTCTCATTCTTTTCTTGTTCTTTTAGCATTTTAGGTTTATTCTTGTGAACAAATTTCTGACTGGTGAAAATTAACATTCAGAATTAATGATTCACCAAATTGGAACTGATTAGAAAAGTTTAGTATAAGTGGTCTAAGAAACTGATTAGACAATGAGGGATACCACCATTTTATATACAAATCTAATGTTTTTGGGGCTGGACGGTGGTGCACCTGGTTGAGCGCACACATTACAGGGCACAAGGACCCGGGTTTGAGACCCTGGTCCCCACCTGCAGGGGGAAAGCTTCATGAGTGGTGAGGCAGGGCTGCAGGTGTCTCACTTTCCCTCTCTATCTCTGTCCTCTCAATTTATCTCTGTCTGTATCCAATAATAAATTAAAAAAGTCTAAAAGAGCCCAAATCTACTTTTTCACTAATTCTTGGTTTGTTTTTGGTTTTCCTTTCCTTGGTATTGAACTCAAGCACATTGTGCAGTAGAGACTGGGACAGGCTCCTCAGCCAGGGATGTCTCTGTGTGTCTGCTGGTTCCTGGTCTGATGTCTACGTCTTCGCTTCACTTGGAGCTGACTTTTGTGCATGATGACATGTGGTCTTGCTTCATTCTCCTGTATCTTTCAACCCAGTTTCCCCAACGCCATTTGTTAAAGAGACTCTCATTTCTCCTTTTAGTACTTTGGTCTCCCTATCAAAACATGTGTTCTCCGTAGATGGGAACCCCATGTTTTTGTTTTGACTCGGCACATCTGACTAATGTATGGCCCCACGTAGCATCCGGGATGGGGAGGAAGTCAGTATCTTCTGTTACGTCTCAGCTCATCTGCTTAGTGATGCCGGCAGCACCTGGAAACAGACCTGACTACCCCCAACTGTGGATGACTTGGTACTAAGACAGTGTCAGCTTCACACTGGGGGACTGTAGCTTTTCCTCTCCCCTTCTGCCTGTACTAGCTCATTTGGCTGAGTCACTTAGCCTGACCACCTGTAGGTGTGGACTTCACCTACGAAGTGGGTGACGGTGATCCCTTCCTTGCCTAATGTTCTGCAGGTGAGATCTCTATCTGTGTGTCTGTATACCTGCAGATTTCTGTCTCTCCACTAATCTCTCTCTCTATCAGTTTTCATTAGCTACACAGTTCAAGGCTCAGGGTGCTGTTGCAAAGTTTGAGGAGGGGTTGGAACTTCTTGAATCAGAGACCGCAGGACTCTCACTCTCTAGAGACGCTGAGGACAGCTGCATGTGGGCTGGAGCCACCCCCGGCTCAAGGTAGTTCTTGGTGAATGGGCCTTCCTAGTATGGGAGTCGCCACCACGTTGGGTGTGTGACTGGCCGTGCCGAGGAGTCGGCAAGTCCTGTCCAGGGCTTCTGCTGCCAGCTGACTGTTAGACGCTTACTGGCACAGCTTGGCTGCAGGTCGTGTTCACACGGGATGTTGCGTCTGCTTCTTTGCTCTGTCTGGGATCCTCATCTGCCCTTGTTAAAGATCGCCTCAGAGGCCAGCACCAGAGCAGCCTGATGAGGCTGGTGGGTGGAGCACAGGGCCACCTTCAGATCTGCCTTGTCAGCCAGTGGTATCATGAATTAACTGACAGAGGTTAAAAAAAATGGGAAGCTTTATATTAAAATCTAGACTTCTGGTTCTGAAAAGTGGTTCACATGGCATCATTGAGCCCCTGGTCCCTGAGAGTGTGTGTGACCATTATGCTGTCCTGCCAGAGAGTCTGCGTGACCGTTATGCTGTCCTGCCCTGAGAGTCTGCGTGACCGTTATGCCGTCCTGCCCTGAGAGTCTGCGTGACCGTTATGCCGTCCTGCCCTGAGAGTCTGCGTGACCGTTATGCCGTCCTGCCCTGAGAGTCTGCGTGACCGTTATGCCGTCCTGCCCTGAGAGTCTGCGTGACCGTTATGCCGTCCTGCCCTGAGAGTCTGCGTGACCGTTATGCCGTCCTGCCCTGAGAGTCTGCGTGACCGTTATGCCGTCCTGCCCTGAGAGTCTGCGTGACCGTTATGCCGTCCTGCCCTGAGAGTCTGCGTGACCGTTTTGCTGTCCTGCCCTGAGAGTCCGTGTGACCATTAGGCTGTCCTGCCCTGAGAGTCCGTGTGACCATTAGGCTGTCCTGCCCTGAGAGTCTGTGTGACCATTATGCCGTCCTGCCCTGAGAGTCCGCGTGACCATTATGCCGTCCTGCCCTGAGAGTCTGCGTGACCATTATGCCGTCCTGCCCTGAGAGTGTGTGTGGCCTGGGGACAGCGCAAGCTGCTTGTGGCCACGATCCCCTCAGTCTTCAGCTCTCCACCTGTCCTGAGCGTTTGCACGTGCTGCCTCGGAGAGGAAACAGTCTGGGGACAGAGCAGCTGGCACCCCAGCACGCAGCCCAGCTTTCCTGCAGGGTGGTTCAGTTGCGCTCGTGAACTGCAGTGTCTGAGGCACACGTCCTGCCTGCCCTGCGTTTCAGAGGGTTTGTTTTTAAGTCCGGTAGTGATCTGGCTCACTGCTTCATCTGGGAGTCTGCTCTTCCCCTGTGGTCAGAGCTTTGAGGAGGTCTCCACGTCAGCGCGTGGCCTCTGCTTCAGAAACACCTGTCCCTCGGGAACCCCGTGTGCACAAGAACTGTTTGCCGGCTGCCAGCACTTTATTGAAGTTGGCTTGAGGGAAGAGGTGAGCTAACAGCGTTTCCTTTCTGCTCAAAGCTGTAGGTGTGTGTTGGCCTGAGAGGTCTCCTTTCCTTGGCATCACCTCAGGCGTGTGTGCCAGGTGCTGACCCGCCGACTGAACTTCTAGTAGGCTGGTCGCCGCCGCGAGGCTGCCGGGCAAGGCCGCTGCTTTTCCGTTTGGGGCGACGGCTCTGCCTGTCCCATTTACTGAGTGCTAAGCGAGCGCTCCCGTGAGAGGTGCCTTGGAGCGTAATGCTCAGCGGCAGCCGAAGGCCCGGGAGCCACGCAGGAAGCAGCAGTGCAGGTGCTGCTCACGGGGCCGTCCGGGGCTGGGCACACAGGGCGATGGCGGGCCGTGGCCTGTCCTGCTGCCTCTCTGTGCACCGTGTCCCCGGAGAGTGTCCTGCCGACAGTGCCAGTCCCCTAAAATGTGGATGATTCTGGTTGAGCGCACACGTTACAGGGTGCAAGGCCCCGGGTTCAAGGCCCTGGTCCCCACCTGCAGGGGGTGAGCTTTCCAAGTGGTGAAGCAGGGCTGCAGTGTCTGTCCCTATCTATCCCCCCCTTTCCTCTTGATTTCTGCCTGTCTCTGTTCAATAAATAAATAAAGATAATAATACAAATTTTTAAAAATGTGGATGGGGCTGGGCGGTGGCGCAGCGGGTTAGGCGCATGTGGCGCAAAGCGCAGGGACCGGCCCAAGGATCCCAGTTTGTGCCTCCGGCTCCCCACCTGCAGGGGAGTGTCTTCATAAGCAGTGAAGCAGGTCTGCAGGTGTCTGTCTTTCCCTGTCTCTGTCTTCCTGTCCTCTCTCAATTTCTCTCTGTCCTATCCAGCAACAACAACCAAATGGAAAAAATGGCCACCAAGAGCAGAGGATTTGTGGTGCAGGCACCGAGCCCCAGTGATAATCCCATGCACTTTGCGCCCAGTTTCACTGGGTGGACGCTGTTTGTCCATCGTGGGTTCAGTAGGTCGACTTCCTGTCAGTGGCTGTTGCGAATGAGTCTCACTCTGCCATCAGTTCAGCCCCTGCTCTCACTATGATTCTGGCTGGGGTTTTGTTGATGCGAATGCAGAAGGACTGACAGTAAGTCAAGTCTTCTTTTTTTCCTTTTCCTTTTGTTGTATGGCGATGCTGGGGATTGAACCTGTGACTGCAGAGCCTCGAGTGTGCGAGTCTTTTGCATAAACACTATGCTGTCTCCCTGCCCCAAAGCTCCTTTAAATATTGTATTTATGTATTTTTTCATTTTATGCCACCAGGGCTCTCGGGCTGGGCGCCTGCAGTCATCACTGCTCCTGGTGGCCACTCCCCCTTTCCTCCTGCAGCAGGGAAGCAGGGGCTCAAACCCAGATCCTTGTGCGGGACCTTGCGCTTCGTACTTTGAGCGCTTCGTGCTTTGAGCGCTTAACCCAGTGCGCCGCTTGGCCCCTTCACCTCCCCTCTCCCTCCCCCTCGTCCTCTTCCCCTTCCTCCTCCCCCTTCTTCATCTGATAGGACAGAGAAAGAGAGAGAGGGAGAGAGAGAAGGGGAGAGAGGGAGAGAGAGAGAGAGAGAGAGAAAGAAGGGGAGAGAGAGAGAGGGACATTTGTAGGCCTGTTCCACTGCCTGTGAAGCTTCCCCATGCAGGTGGGGAGTAGGGCTCACGCCTGGTGTTTGCACAGTAATGTGCATTTAGCCAGCTGTGCCCTGCCTGGCCCGTTTTATTTGTTTCTGCGGAGAGCTACATGGCAGCCAGGCAGTGGCGCACTCAGTTAAGCACAGACACCACCATGCGCAAGGCCCGGGGTTTGATTCCCTGCAGGGGAGCTTCATGAGCGGTGAAGCAGGGCTGCAGGTGTCTCTGTCTCTGTCCCTCTCTGTCTCCCCTCCCCTCTCAATTTCTCTCTGTCCTATTAAATAAAAGTAGAAAGAAAAGAAAGAAAGGGGGGGGGGATGGCTATGGGAGCCGTGGGTTCATCGTGCTGGCACCCAGTCCCAGCAACAACCCTGATGGCAATTAAAAAAAAAGATACACAGAGAGAAAATTTTTGGTTTTTTAAAATTAGAATCTTATTTATTATTGGGTAGAGACACAGGGAAAGTGAGAGGGGAGAGGGAGAGAGAGGGATAATACCCAGAGGGACATCTGTAGCCCTGCTTCACTTGTGGTGACCAGGGGCTGAGCCTGGGTGCTAGCGCTCGGGGACCAGGGGCTGAGCCTGGGTGCTAGCGCTCGGGGACCAGGGGCTGAGCCTGGGTGCTAGCGCTCGGGGACCAGGGGCTGAGCCTGGGTGCTAGCGCTCGGGGACCAGGGGCTGAGCCTGGGTGCTAGCGCTCGGTGACCAGGGGCTGAGCCTGGGTGCTAGCGCTCGGGGACCAGGGGCTGAGCCTGGGTGCTAGCGCTCGGTGACCAGGGGCTGAGCCTGGGTGCTAGCGCTCGGGGACCAGGTGTGCCATCACCCTGCTCTGTTTTCTCTTCACGTTCATGTGAGTCAGCTCTAGATCCCACATATGTGCGGCACCATCTGGCAGCCGTCTTTCACTGAGCACAATCACCTCCAGTGACATCCCCTTTGTCCCAAAGGACACGACGTCATCTTTTTGCCCACTGAGTAGTATTCCATGGAGTCTGTACCCCATCACTTCTCTACCCAGCCGTCTGATGACCGGCGTCTCGGCTGCGTCCACTCTCTGGCTGCTGTGAATCACGCAGCTGTGAACAGGGCCATGTGTCCCTTCTAATTAGTGTTTAGTGTCCACGGGATAAACGCCTCAGAGTGGGGTTGCTGGGTCCTACGGTGATGCCATTTTCACTTGTTTAACGACCCTCCAACAGTCTCCACAGGGGCTGCCCCAGTCTGTGTTCCCACCAGCAGGGGAGCAGAGTCCCTTTTCATCAATGGAAGTAAAGTAGTTTTTTTTTTTTTCTTTTTTGCCTCCAGGGTTATTGTTGGGGCTCAGTGCCTGCATTATGAATCCACTGCTCCAGGAGGCCATTTTCCCCATTTTGTTTCTCTTGTCGTTATTGTTGTCATTGCTGTCGTTGTTGTTGGATAAGACAGAGAGAAATGGAGAGAGGAGGGGAAGGCAGAGAGGGAGAGAAAGACAGACACCTGCAGACCTGCTTCACCTCCTGGGAAGCGACTCCTCTGCAGGTGGGGAGCTGGGGGCTTGAACCAGGATCCTTACGCCATTCCTTGTGCTTCACACCATGTGCGCTTAACCCGCTGCACTGCCGGCTGGCCCCCAGTGGAAGTTTTATCTCTCAGGAGCGTGTAAGGAGATCGGGGGGCGGGTGGTGGTGCACGTTGTGGGGCTGTAGGTGTCCCTTCTGCTCTGTCTCCCCTTCCTCTCAACCTCTCTGTCTCTATCCAACAAGTGAGTAAAGATAATACAAAATCTCAATAAAAGGAGACTTGGAAACCACCCAGCTATTAGTGAAAGACCTTTCTTTTGTCCTTTGCGTATGCCTCTGTGATCCTTTCCCACCTGTGTTACGTTATCACTAGGCTGGTCTTTGTGCCACTGAGCTGTGCAGATCATTGTTCCACGCAGCAGGGGAAGGGCTGGAGGCTCGAGCAGCATCTCCCGCACTGTTCAGTGGAGCCTTAGAGCTCAGAATTCCATCTGGCCCGTCTGCTCTGGAGCCTGTGCCTGGGAACGGGCCTGGGGCCCGGGGAGTCTGCCCTGCGCTCCCTGGTCCACCTCGTCTCCCCTGGGAGCTCGTGTCCTGCCAAGAGAGCGTAGGATCCTCGCCGCCTCCTGCCAGGCAGCCTCGCTCTCCTCACACGGTGGGAGTCCCCCGGGCTGCTCTGTGACAGGCTGGGGCAAACCGGACGGCTCAGGACAGCGGGCACTTGCCCGGCCGTGGCTCTGAGGACAGAAATGCAGAGTGAAGGGCTGGCAGCAGCAGGCCTCCTTCATGGCCCTGGGGGTGGTTCTGGTTCTCGGCCTTCCAGCTGCTGGTGGCTGTCGGTGCTTGTTGCCTGTGGCGCAGCCCCCTGGCCTCTGCCTTTGGTCTTCACGCCAATTCTCTGTCTCCCATGTTACGTCATGTTTAGATAGAGGCAGATGGGCGTGGGGGGCACAGCACGAAAGCCTCCTGCAGTGAGGACTGTGCTGGGACCGTGTCCAGTGTTCCGTCAGCCACCGGCCTGCGGGATTCCTCTCCATCTGCAGACTCTCTTTCCAAACGAGGCAGGCAGAATAGCGCTGTCCAGTGTTCCGTTAGCCACTGGCCTGCAGGATTCCTCTCCATCTGCAGACTCTCTTTCCAAACGAGGCAGGCAGAATAGCGCTGTCCAGTGTTCTGTCAGCCACCGGCCTGCGGGATTCCTCTCCATCTGCAAAGACTCTCTTTCCAAACGAGGCAGGCAGAATAGCGCTGTCCAGTGTTCTGTCAGCCACCGGCCTGCGGGATTCCTCTCCATCTGCAAAGACTCTCTTTCCAAACGAGGCAGGCAGAATAGCGCTGTCCAGTGTTCTGTCAGCCACCGGCCTGCAGGATTCCTCTCCATCTGCAAAGACTCTTTCCAAACGAGGCAGGCAGAATAGCGCTGTCCAGTGTTCTGTCAGCCACCGGCCTGCGGGATTCCTCTCCATCTGCAGACTCTCTTTCCAAACAAGGCAGGCAGAATAGCGCTGTCCAGTGTTCTGTCAGCCACCGGCCTGCAGGATTCCTCTCCATCTGCAAAGACTCTTTCCAAACGAGGCAGGCAGAATAGCGCTGTCCAGTGTTCTGTCAGCCACCGGCCTGCGGGATTCCTCTCCATCTGCAGACTCTCTTTCCAAACAAGGCAGGCAGAATAGCGCTGTCCAGTGTTCTGTCAGCCACCGGCCTGCAGGATTCCTCTCCATCTGCAAAGACTCTTTCCAAACGAGGCAGGCAGAATAGCGCTGTCCAGTGTTCTGTCAGCCACTGGCCTGCAGGATTCCTCTCCATCTGCAAAGACTCTTTCCAAACGAGGCAGGCAGAATAGCGCTGTCCAGTGTTCTGTCAGCCACTGGCCTGCAGGATTCCTCTCAATCTGCAAAGACTCTCTTTCCAAACGAGGCAGGCAGAATAGCGCTGTCCAGTGTTCTGTCAGCCACCGGCCTGCGGGATTCCTCTCCATCTGCAAAGACTCTCTTTCCAAACAACAGCCCTGGCAATGTCTGGAGAGCAGGGTGAGGATGTATATTGCAGGTGCCATCATCCAGCATGTAAGAAGCAACGTTTTCCCGGTAGCCAGGCTGGACTCCTGCCCCTTGGCAGACGCCGCGGATGCCGTGCCAACAGCCCCACTCCTGCTCCTGCTGGAACCACTGATCCAGCCGTGCAGCTTCTCTTGTGAGGCTGTCTGTGTGCTCTTTAAGTTTGTGGCACATTTTAGTATTTTATTTATTTAAAGTTTGTTGATTCTGGGTGGAGAGAGATAGAGAGAGGCAGCAGAGTGCTACCCTGCATGCCTGGAATTGAACCTGGCACCCCATGTATGCACAGCACGCACCCTACTCCCTGAGCCTCCCAGCCACCCTGACACATTTTAAATCCGGCTTTTGTGGCCTCTCCTGTGAGGTTTGTTTGTTTATCTATTTATTTATTTTTAGATCGCCTGGGCTACCACAGGGCTGGGTGCCTGTGACAGGGAAGTCACTGCTCCTGTGGACATCCTCCCCTTTCTCATCTCTCTGTTTTTAAAAGGACAGAGAGAAAAAGGGGAGGGAAATAGGAGACATCTGCATGGCTCCTTCACCATTCATGAAGCGTCCCCTCAAGTGGGGGCGGGGGCTTGAACCTGGGTCCTCGTGCACTGCAGTGTGTGCTCAGCCCAGGTCTGCCGTTAACTGCTGTGCCCCTCACCCACCCCATTTGTATTTTTGCAGAACCACTGTGCTGTCTCCGAGCCCTCATTTTTATTTTTCTAACCAGGCCCTGCTCAGTTCGGGGTTATGGTTGGACTGGGGATGGAACCTGCAGCCTCGGAGCCTCGGCACGAAGTCCTTTGCAGAAGCCTGGCTGTGTCCGCTGCCCCTCACCAGGCCTTGCTCTCTTTCAGATTGCCGACCTGCAGCTCCACAAGCTGGACGAGCTGGACTGTCTGATTCAGGGCCTGCTCTACATCGACTCCCTCGGATTCAACGGCAAGCCGGAATGCTACTATTTTGAGAACCCCACGAATCCAGAATTATGTCAGAAAAAGCCCTGCTGCCTCGATAACCCGTACCCCATGCTGCTGGTGAACATGGGCTCAGGCGTCAGCATTCTTGCCGTGTACTCCAAGGACAACTACAAGAGAGTCACAGGGACCAGGTAAACACTTTGTTCTAGGAACAAGGGACAGGGACCAGGTAAACACTCTGCTCTGTGAACACGGGAACAGGGACCAGGTAAACACTCTGTTCGAGGAACACGGGGACAGGGACCAGGTAAACACTCTGCTCTATGAACATGGGGACAGGGACCAGGTGAACACTCTGTTCTAGGAACAAGGGACAGGGACCAGGTAAACACTCTGCTCTATGAACATGGGGACAGGGACCAGGTGAACACTCTGTTCTAGGAACAAGGGACAGGGACCAGGTAAACACTCTGCTCTATGAACACGGGAACAGGGACCAGGTGAACACACTAAGCTCTGTGAACATGGGGACAGGGACCAGGTGATCACACTCTGCTCTATGAACACGGGGACTGGGACCAGGTAAACACTCTGTTCTAGGAACACGGGGACAGGGACCAGGTAAACACTCTGCTCTATGAACATGGGGACAGGGACCAGGTGAACACTCTGTTCTAGGAACAAGGGACAGGGACCAGGTAAACACTCTGCTCTATGAACATGGGGACAGGGACCAGGTGAACACTCTGTTCTAGGAACAAGGGACAGGGACCAGGTAAACACTCTGCTCTATGAACATGGGGACAGGGACCAGGTGATCACACTCTGCTCTATGAACATGGGGACAGGGACCAGGTGATCACACTCTGCTCTATGAACATGGGGACAGGGACCAGGTGAACACTCTGTTCTAGGAACAAGGGACAGGGACCAGGTAAACACTCTGCTCTATGAACATGGGGACAGGGACCAGGTGAACACTCTGTTCTAGGAACAAGGGACAGGGACCAGGTAAACACTCTGCTCTATGAACATGGGGACAGGGACCAGGTGATCACACTCTGCTCTATGAACATGGGGACAGGGACCAGGTGATCACACTCTGCTCTATGAACATGGGGACAGGGACCAGGTGATCACACTCTGCTCTATGAACACGGGGACAGGGACCAGGTGATCACACTAAGCTCTGTGAACATGGGGACAGGGACCAGGTGATCACACTCTGCTCTATGAACACGGGCACAGGGACCAGGTGATCACACTCTGCTCTATGAACATGGGGACAGGGACCAGGTGATCACACTCTGCTCTATGAACACGGGGACAGGGACCAGGTGAACACACTCTGCTCTATGAACACGGGGACAGGGACCAGGTGAACACACTCTGCTCTATGAACATGGGGACAGGGACCAGGTGAACACACACTGCTCTATGAACATGGGGACAGGGACCAGGTGATCACACTCTGCTCTATGAACACGGGACAGGGACCAGGTGATCACACTCTGCTCTATGAACATGGGACAGGGACCAAGTGAACACACTCTGCTCTATGAACACGGGGACTGGGACCAGGTGATCACACTCTGTTCTGTGAACATAGGGACAGGGACCAGGTGAACACACTCTGCTCTATGAACATGGGGACAGGGACCAGGTGATCACACTCTGCTCTATGAACTCGGGACAGGGACCAGGTGATCACACTCTGCTCTATGAACACGGGACAGGGACCAGGTGAACACACTGTGCTCTATGAACACGGGACAGGGACCAGGTGATCACACTCTGCTCTATGAACACGGGACAGGGACCAGGTGATCACACTCTGCTCTATGAACATGGGACAGGGACCAGGTGAACACACTCTGCTCTATGAACACGGGGACAGGGACCAGGTGATCACACTCTGTTCTGTGAACATAGGGACAGGGACCAGGTGAACACACTCTGCTCTATGAACATGGGGACAGGGACCAGGTGATCACACTCTGCTCTATGAACACGGGACAGGGACCAGGTGATCACACTCTGCTCTATGAACACGGGACAGGGACCAGGTGAACACACTCTGCTCTATGAACACGGGACAGGGACCAGGTGAACACACACTGCTCTATGAACACGGGACAGGGACCAGGTGAACACACTCTGCTCTATGAACACGGGACAGGGACCAGGTGAACACACTCTGCTCTATGAACATGGGGACAGGGACCAGGTGATCACACTCTGCTCTATGAACACGGGACAGGGACCAGGTGATCACACTCTGCTCTATGAACACGGGACAGGGACCAGGTGAACACACTCTGCTCTATGAACACGGGGACAGGGACCAGGTTATCACACTCTCCTGTATGAACACGGGGACAGGGACCAGGTGATCACACTCTCCTGTATGAACACGGCGTCAGGGGCCAGGTGAACACACTCTGCTCTAGGAGAACACTTGGGACTTAGGCCGCTTCCTTGAAGACTAGCTTAGCAAAAGATCATCTGTGTATTTTAAAATAGATATCTGGTGTCCTCAGCCAACTCGAGATGACTATCACAGAGTCCATAAGGACGAGAGGGTGGCTTATGTCAGTCTGCTAGAACAGTCTTTCCCATGTTCAGGAGGATGTGTCCAGACAGGAGCAGGCTGATGGTGCAGAGAGCTTGCCTGCCACTGAATGCCCCACATTGGAATCAGCTGGCCGCCTAGAGCTGGGCACCGAGGACATAAACACAGTCCTGTGCCCGCACGTGGCAGGGTGCCCTGCTCTGTACTGAACGCCGGGGCCCTTGCAAGTCCAGACTGACTCTGCCTCCTGTTAGTAGGGCTTCCAAAGGGGAAGAGACCTGGGCCACAGGTCTCTGAGAACTCCAGCCCATGAAAAACGGAACGAATTTCCCTTACTCCTCAGAGAAGGCGCTGTTTGAAAGCATGTTCCAGCTAGTCTCTGGAGGCTCAGCAGAGGCGAGTGCAATGAAATGTTCCCTGGGACGTGACGTGGAAGCGATTCTAGACAGATGAAGAGATCACTGAACGTCTACGCACTGTAGTCTCCTGAATGTGTCATGAAGAGTCATTTCTCAGTTTATTAGCTAATAATATTATAATCAGTGCTTGTAATCACATTTGGTCAACACCCAGCAGTGATAATGATGCTGTTCTGCTGTAGACTGTACCTGTCCCCCAGGACTGAGCTGTTCTGCTGTAGACTGTGCCTGTCCCCCAGGACTGAGCTATTCTGCTGTAGACTGTGCCTGTCCCCCAGGACTGAGCTGTTCTGCTGTAGACTGTACCTGTCCCCAGGGCTGAGCTGTTCGGCTGTAGACTGTACCTGTCCCCACAGGGCTGAGCTGTTCTGCTTTAGACTGTACCTGTCCCCACAGGGCTGAGCTGTTCTGCTTTAGACTGTACCTGTCCCCCCAGGACTGAGCTGTTCGGCTGTAGACTGTACCTGTCCCCCCAGGACTGAGCTGTTCTGCTGTAGACTGTACCTGTCCCCCCAGGGCTGAGCTGTTGTGCTGTAGACTGTACCTGTTCCCCCAGGACTGAGCTGTTCTGCTGTAGACTGTACCTGTTCCCCCAGGGCTGAGCTGTTCTGCTGTAGACTGTACCTGTGCCCCAGGGCTGAGCTGTTCGGCTGTAGACTGTACCTGTCCCCCCAGGGCTGAGCTGTTCTGCTTTAGACTGTACCTGTCCCCCCAGGGCTGAGCTGTTCGGCTGTAGACTGTACCTGTCCTCAGGATTGACCTTTCTTCCTGTAGATTGTACTGTTCCCAGGCTGCTGTTCACTCTCTGGATTGACAGTGCCCGTTGCTTTTCTGCCACTCATTTAATAGATTTAAAATATATTAACACACGGTGTGGTGAAGTAGCAGAGCTGACATCTCGAACATCTGGCACCAATTTTGTGGAGCAAACTCGGGTTGATGCTTGGGATTCTGCAGCCTTATGCCCACGCCATCTCCCGGCCTCATTGTTTCAAGATGGGTGATGGGTAACAACATAAAATCATGACTCACCATGCAGCGGGAAGACGTAGCTGCCAGGAGGTGCCTGGCAGTGTTAGGAGATGATTTTGTTCTTGTTGGTCCAGCTGTAGATGGGTCCTGCTGGCATAGTGGCTAGAGGTCGGGTGTTGCTGGATACTGCCCCATAGTGTGCACGGCCCTTGCTCGGGACGTCTCATATGCTGCCACAGCACTGTATTGCTGCTGAGGAGTCCTGCTCATGTTCAGGATGTGGCCTGTGCTGGGTGGTAAGCCAACTTTCTTGAGGCGAGGTTCTCTTTCTGAGAATTCAGAACTAAACCTACCTGCTCTGAGGTTATCACAGCTGACTCAGTGGCCCCCTTAGGAGTATAAGGAATATCAGAGACAAATCACTATTTCACATGTGCTGGTTTTATTCTCAAGACCAACCTTCTGATCCAGGAACACATTTTAAAGAAATGACGGCACTCCCAGAGAGAAGTGATTATGCTGTGAAGACCAGGCCCAATGTGACAAGTCCAGTGGTTCCCACACACAGCTATTTAGTTTTGGTCATTGATACATGGCAAGTATTCTGCAGACCCATGTCCTCCAAGCTGGAGGTTCTGGGGCTCCAGGTCACCTCCTTGGTGGCTGCTGGCCATGACTGTCCCACTTTGTTGTTGTCACATGTGCTCATAGCTCTAAATTCCACTTCTTGCCAAGTGCTTGTTTAGTGACTAGTGCTTTGCAGTTAGCACCAAGTCCTGTCTGGATGCCCATGTTTCTCTAGCATCTCTGGGGCAGTGTGCTGCAAGGAGATTGAAGGTTAATAGAGTTCTTAAAAAATTATATATATATATATATATATATATATATATATATATATATATATATATATATGGCTTAATAGAGACGGGGAAACTGAGATGGGAGGAGGGAAGATAGAGGCATAGAGACAGAGAGACCCCTGCAGCCCTGCTCCACCACTCCTGAAGCTTCCTCCATGCAGGTGGGGACCAGGGCCTTGAACCCGGGTCCTTGTGTGCTGTAATGTGTGTGTTCAACCGTGTGTGCCACCACCTGGTCCTGGTTAATAGGGTTCTTTAGGGACTCTGGGGTGGGGCAGGAGGGTGATGGGGAAGAAACCTGGATTGTGTGGGCTCCATGGCCGGGGAGTGAGCCCACCTGCCAGGCCACTGACCCCGGCTCGAGCTGCTGTTCCCGGCACTGGGGAAGCTTGGGGCTGGCGTGTCTCTCCGTCTCTCCTGTGCTGCCGTCTCTTTCCCTGAAAAAGTCGGCCCAGAGTGTCGCAGCCCTGATGGCAAGGCCAGAACTGTGGGCTCCAGCTCCCTCTGCTCGGCCAGAGCTGCTCTGCCGATGGCTTTTTGGATCCACGTGGAGACCCCCGATGCCGGCTCTGCGGTCGCGGTGAACGCCGGAGACCCCCGATGCCGGCTCTGCGGTCGCGGTGAACGCCAGAGACCCCCGATGCCGGCTCTGCGGTCGCGGTGAACGCCGGAGACCCCCGATGCCGGCTCTGCGGTCGCGGTGAACGCAGGAGACCCCCGATGCCGGCTCTGCGGTCATGGTGAACGCCGGTCAGTGTTGGGACACACTTGGGTCCCTCATCCGAGCAGGTGGCTTCACCTTGGCGTCTGGCTGCTGCTTTCGTGAGCTGGTGGCCTTGTCTTCTTACACGGCTCCCAGCAGACATTTTTAGTGTTAGGCAGTGACACCTGTGGAGATCAGTTTCCTTGGAAGCACCTGGTTTTCAGTAGGTGTGTCAGCGTCAGGTGACTTAAACCCTCCGTAAGGAGCCACACTGTCTCTTCTGATTTTATGACAGAAGCCAGTGAAATAAAGCAGGGCTCTGCAGCCGGCATTGTCAGAACATGTTGTCTATAGAAATAAGCACGGACATTTCTGAAACCCTGGGGGTGTCAAGGAACTCTGCTAATAATCAAGGTGATGGAAATCGAGGCGGGCGGAGGAAGAAAGGAGCCTTTTGTTCACGTGCGGGCCAGGAGCTCAGGTCACCGTGGCAGCCCCGGCCCTGACAGAGGGACGGCGCAGGCTATAGGGTGCAGGCCCAGAGCAAAGGCGTCACAGAAGCAGAGGCTGCAGGCTGGGGCTGGGACTGGGCCCACCACTCAGGCTCTGGCTGCCTGAGTTCCTGTTATGTTTCCTGCAGAGCCGTGTCTGGGAAAGCTTAGCCTCAGCATAAGACACACCACGGCGGGGTTGCCTTTTAGGAGGCAGAAGCCAAGGTTCAGCCTGACCTGCATGGTCTCACCCAGTGAAGGCCAGCCTGCACTAACCACTGCACCATCTCAGACTGTCTACACATTCTTTGCCCTTCATCATATTTCCGTCTTTCTGCCCTGTATTGAGGCCTCCTCACAAATGCATCACAGTCAGATTATAAGCACATCCAGGGGCTACAACCTGGGAATTCCCTGTCAGTGAAGCTCATCTCTCTGGGAACCCATTTTGTGGGTTTGGGAGCTCCGTGACTGAAGGTTTATTCCCTCCTCCGAGTCCCTCTCCACAAGGTCGCTGGGCTCGTTTCAAGTGTCTGACGTTCGACAGTTCCCAGCAATGCGTCTCTGTCTCCGGCCGACCGTGGATCTCGCCGTGTGTGCTGCAGCGGACACGTGTCTAACTACAAACGAGAGATCTTGAGCAGTGCCTGCAGGCTGCGGCCGCGATGCAGTGTCCTCCCCTCACTCCTGCCTCGGACCCGCTTCCATGCTTTGTTCCCACCCAGCTCGGGCCTCTGCCCGGACTCGCCGGCCGCTGCTGGCCTTACAAAGCAGTGTCCTTCTTCACTCACGCCGACGTGGCAGTTAGGAGCCTTCCTGAGTGTCCTGCGTCTCCAGTCCTTTGCCAGGAGGCTGGCAGACACACAGATCAGTGCCTGATGGTCAAGGGAAAACTATCTGTGAGGGGGAAGCTACAAGCTAGAAATTGGAGTAATGGCTCTTAAATTTACAGAGAAAAAAACAGCCTGATTGAGATGGCGCACAAGCCCACATTTGTTCACATAAAATTTCACTAATGGGGGCCGGGCGGTAGTGCAGCGGGCTGAGTGCACGTGGCGCAAAGCACACCAACTGGCAGAAGGATCCCAGTTCGAGCCCCAGATCCCCACCTGCAGGGGAGTCGCTTCACAGGCGGTGAAGCAGGTCTGCAGGTGTCTGTCTTTCTCTCTCCGTCTCTGTCTTCCCCTCCTCTCTCCATTTCTCTGTCTATCCAACAACAACAGCAATGGCAACAGTAACAATGACGACAACAACAAAGGTGACAACAAGGGCAACAAAATGGGAAAAGCGGCCTCCAGGAGCGGTGGCTTTGTAGTGCTGGCACCAGCCCCAGCGATCACCCTGGAGGAAAAAAAAGGTAGCTTTGTTTGTAGACTGAAGCCAACAAGCAGGCCTACCTGGCCACAGCGAATGCAAATAAAGACAGGAAGCAGAATGCCCACTAGGATTTTGTTGTCAGGGTAGCGCCACCCTGAGCTCCTGACTTCCTCATGGAAGTAAGTTTGGTAACTGCCGCTCTGTGTTGTGCTCTGTGACTTTCCGCAGGAACCCACAATCAGATCGCGTGTTTCTGGAAGAATCATCATCTGAAATATGTTGCCAAGTATGGATCACACGCAGTCTGCTGTAGAAGTGGTTTCTGTTTCATTTAATTTTTAAGATTTTATTTATTAATTTTTTTATTTTTTATTTATTGGGTAGAGATAGCAAGAAATCAAGAGGGAGAGATAGACAGAGACAGAGACCCCTGCAGCCCTGCTTCATCGCACGTAAAGCTTTCCCCCTGCAGGTGGGGACCGGGGCCTTGAACCCAGGTCCTTGCACACTTTATATGTGTGCTCAACCAGGTGCGCCACCACCTGGACCCTGATGTGATTTATTTTTTAAAATTTTATTTTATTTTACTTTTGAATGAGAGAACAGTGCAGCAAGAGAGAGGCCAGCTCTGGCTTATGTGGTGCCAGGGGTTAACCCTGAAATGATGGAGCCTCAGGCGGGAGAGGCTTTTGCAGAACCACTGAGCTGTCTCCCCGGCCCTAGATATGATGTAAAGAACTAAGGCTCGGCCTACACATCTGCTAATTTCTTGTTAATGACGATTGCCAATTCCAGTTTCCCCAAGAATTCTGAAACTTTATTTAAAAATGACTTGGCTCTCAACTTGAACTCTTGTAGGATTTAAAGCCTGTACCCAGAAACATGGGCTCCCCAGGGTCTTCTGTCAGGGTCTCTGTCAGGGTCTCTGTCTGGGTCTTCTGTCAGGGTTTCTGTCAGAGTCTTCTGTCAGGGTCTTCTGTCAGGGTCTCTGTCAGAGTCTTCTGTCAGGGTCTCTGTCAGGGGTCTTCTGTCAGGGGTCTTCTGTCAGGGTCTTCTGTCAGGGTCTTCTGTCAGGGTCTTCTGTCAGGGTCTTCTGTCAGGGTCTTCTGTCAGGGTCTCTGTCAGGGGTCTTCTGTCAGGGGTCTTCTGTCAGGGTCTCTGTCAGGGTCTTCTGTCAGAGTCTTCCCCAGGGCTAGTCGTTATTAGATTCAGAACAAGCTGGTGTGAAGGAGTCCTCTTCCCTACCATTTTTATTTGTCTTTCTTGGCTGGAGGCAGAGAAGTTGAGAAGGGATAGAGAGAGTGAGAGAGACAGACACCTGCAGCCCTTCGTCGCCGCTCACGAAGCTTTCCCTCTGCAGGTGGGGGCTTGTGCCCCGGCCCCTGCCCAACGCAGTGTGTGCGCTGAAGCAGATGCGCCACCGCCTGGCCCCGGCTGCTCTTCTCCCTTCTTTAGCTGCCCGTGATAAAGGAGTGAAGCCCCGGTCTGGTCACTGCTTTTTTCTGCCTCCAGTGTTCCTCCCAGTGATGACTGTGAATCTGCTTCTCTCCCTCAGACTAACCTTGGTATTCATACAGAGTTGAGGCCATTCACAGCTCCCATAATGAGTTTCTGATTTCATCTGAAAAGATTATTCTAGAGGGATTTTCCCCAAAGCGACAGAAAGCTTTAAAAACATAGTTTGAACTTGGGAACCATCTTATGAGCTTTATCTGTGTTTGACGGTTGGGTGGTAAGTAACATATAGTAACCTCTAGCAGAGTCAGCTAGGGGCAATCGTCGTAATCTGAGCCTGAGTCACTGGGAGTTTTCCTTTTCAGAGTCTTCCCAGGAGGCAAAGTGGGGTTGTTTCTGCTGGAGAAGCCAGGTGAGGGGAAAGACAGTGTCTGCTCTCCCTGGCCTAGTGCTGGGGGTCTTCTGTCAGGGTTGGCCTCTAGCGCTGGGCCATCTTCTGTCAGGGTCTCTGTCAGGGTCTTCATCAGGGTCTCTGTCAGGGTCTCTGTCAGGGTCTTCTGTCAGGGTCTCTGTCAGGGTCTTCTGTCAGGATCTCTGTCAGGTGCCCCGCCAGGGGCTAGGAACCTCGGGACCTGGAATGACAGGGACAAGAGACACGAAAGAATGACAGCAAGACAGGATTCTGATCAAGCTGCAAAATTTTATTGTGTTCACAGGCATTATAAGGCTTTGGGGAAGGGGGGGGAAGTGCTGGAGAAGGAGGAGGGGGAGCAATCTACAAAGTGGAATGTTCCTTGCAACATACAATGGCCGAAACCATGTTTGTTACCACAACTATGTGTTGTGTCACTTGATTTCTGATAAATGGTCTACCTGAGGGGAAATGGCCTGCCCGGGGGGAAATTGGAAACTTGTCTAGAGGGCTTCCATTGTTTCAAAACTTATCTTCTATCAGGCAGAGAAATGGTTCCTGGCAGTCAGGGTCTTCTGTCAGGGTCTTCCGTCAGGGTCTTCTGTCAGGGTCTTCTGTCAGCGTCTTCTGTCAGGGTCTCCTGTCAGGGTCTTCTGTCAGGATCTTCTGTCAGGGTCTCTGTCAGGGTCTTCATCAGGGTTTTCATCAGGGTCTCTGTCAGGGTCTTCTGTCAGGGTCTTCTGTCAGGATCTCTGTCAGGGTCTTCTGTGAGGGTCTTCTGTCAGGGTCTCTGTCAGGGTCTTCTGTCAGGGTCTCTGTCAGGGTCTTCTGTCAGGGTCTCCTGTCAGGACCTTCTGTCAGGATCTCTGTCAGGGTCTTCTGTCAGGATCGTCTGTCAGGGTCTTCTGTCAGGATCTTCTGTCAGGGTCTCCTGTCAGGGTCTCCTGTCAGGGTCTTCTGTCAGGGTCTTCTGTCAGGGTCTCTGTCAGGGTCTTTTTTCTGTCAGGGTCTCTGTCAGGTCTCCTGTCAGGGTCGGACTCTGGAGGCATGAATGTTTCTCTGAGCTTTTCTACTTGGCTTTGAGTGCTTTTGACATTTTAAATAGCGGTTGTTTCTCTGATTATTTGCTGCTGTGAAACCACCGTTTGCCCCGCCCTATGCTGGGTGGGAAGGTTAATGAAGCACACAGGGCCGCAGCTACGGAAGTCTCACAGCAGAAGCCAGTGAGCCTTTTCTCTGGCTTGGCTCTTGAACCTGGAGGCAGGTTTCCTGGTTGTCCTTTGTGGCCGCTGCCCTGTCTAGTCCGGCCTCCTGGAAGCTCCTGGGCCTCGCACTGTGACTAGTGGCCGCGGCCCTCCTTCTGTGCCAGCTAGCCGTAACGGGCCATCTTGATGAAGCCGTGGGCTTGGGTGGGCTTATCTTCAGGTAAAATTAAACGCAAACCTTATTGTTCCTTCAGTCTTGGAGGCGGAACATTCCTAGGCCTATGCTGCCTGCTGACCGGCTGTGAGACTTTTGAAGAGGCTCTGGAGATGGCCGCCAAAGGCGACAGCACCAATGTTGATAAGCTGGTGAAGGACATATACGGAGGAGACTATGAGCGCTTTGGCCTGCAAGGATGTGCGGTGGCATCCAGGTAGAGAAGGAGCGGCGAGGGCAGTCGCCGCCCAGGCCCCGGGAGCCCCCGACCGCCCGCTTGCTCGCTCAGGCCTCGCAGGGCAGCCGCACGGTGTGCCGGGCAGCCTGGGTTTCCGGCCCTCGGGAAGCTCTGCGATTACTCAGCTCTTGCTGCTTGACCTGGAGCAGGGCAGCTCTGAAAGAAGGTTCTGGCATGCACCAGCTCCCCATCACGTTCTTGTCCAATATGGAGATGCCTGGGGGGGTAGGTGGCCTAGTGGCTCTGCGGGGACTCCCCTGCCTGAGGCTCCAAAGTCCCAGGTTCAGTCCCCTGCACCACCATAAGCCAGAGCTGAGCAGCGCTCGAAAGCAAGGAAGGAAGGAAGGAAGGAAGGAAAAGACAGGAAGAAAGAAGGGCCCCGTCCCGTCTGGATGGCCGCCGGCCATCCTTACTGCGGTCCGGTCCCGTCCGCCTGTGAGCCGGTGCCGCGTCAGGCTCTCCGCGGGGCCCTGCAGGAGGCGGGGCTGCGGAGGACGGTTCTCAACACTCTCACTGTCCCCAACAGCTTTGGCAGCATGCTGAGTAAGGACAAGCGAGATTCCGTCAGCAAGGAGGACCTCGCCCGGGCCACCCTGGTCACCATCACCAACAACATCGGCTCCATCGCCCGCATGTGCGCGCTCAACGAGGTAAGGTCTCGGCTGGGCCCGCGGCGCCGGGGGGAGGCCGTGGCAGGAGGCGTGGAGCAGGTGCCTGTGACCTGGATGCGGCCTCTCGGACCCTCCCGAGCCGTGCGGCATCCCTGCGGGGCGGGTCCGACGGCCAGCCGTCTCTTCTCTCTGCTTTGGCTTCTTTCCGGTGCCGCCTCGTGCCGTGGGGTTCAAGCAGCATCGCACGGGCCTCCCGGAGCCCCGAGAGCCCCGGCACGGCTTGGCCACACGCTTTGAAACGTGGCCGAGTTCCTCTGGAAGGAAGATGAACCCGTTTCTGAGACGCCAGTCCCGTAGGGTTGACCAGCTCTCGCCGACTCGTGTTAGGGAGACAAGAAAGGGGTTGGGCATGGGTTGGGCATGGGATGGGTGGTGGTCGAAGTAACCAAGAGTCACGGTTGCGGGGCCAGGTGGTGGCTCGCTGGGTGAACACCTGTGCCTGTGCACAAGGACCCAGGTTGGAGCCCTCAGTTCCTCCGCTTTGCGAGTGGCGGAGCAGGACTGCAGGTGTCTTTCTGTCTCCCTTCCTCTCTGTCTCCCCCGTCCCTTTATTTCTGACTGTCTCTATCCAATAAATAAAGATGAAAAAATTTTTTTAAAGTTACAAGAATCATAGTTGCATCAGTAGTAGGGGTTTTCAAATATTTTTTGGTCTGATTTCTGATTCTATTGAAAATGAAAATACTTTCTTAAAATACATTGTAACTTTCCTTTAGAGACGAACCAGCTCTATCGAATCATTAAAAACTTGACCTTGTAAACTATAAACATTAAGATATAAACACGGGTTTCAAGTTAATCTTTGGTTGAAAACAACATTCTTAGAGAAATTTGAGAAGAGATAAGTGTGAGTGTGACCTGCAGCCACCCTTTCCTCCACGCCTCCTGCCGCCTATGTACCTGACCTGCAACATCCAGTGAGCAGGCGCGCGTGGTGATCTCTAAAGACATTTTTATTATTGGATGGAGACAGAAATTAAGAGGGGGAGGGGGCGGCAGAGGCAGCCACTCATGAAGCTTTCCTTTGTGGGTGGGGACCAGGGACTTGAACCTGGGTCCTTGTGCACTGTAATGTGAGCACTCAACCAGGTGCACCACTGCCTGCCCCCACTATTCCCTCCCTCCCTCCCTTCCTTTCTCTCTCTTTCTCTCTCTGAGAGATTCAAAGATAAAACTTAGGAGAAAGACAAGAGCACTGCTCAGTTCTGGCCTATGGTGATGTTGGGGATTGAACCTCAGGTGTGAAATTCTCCCCAACCGCAAAGTGTGTGCTTTCTAAACAGTGTTTCAGGCTCTCACTATATAGTTATTTTAATTAAAAATTAATCTCAAATCTCTTGAGTGACTTACAAGGCGGTATTGTCACAGGGGTACAACCTAGTTTTAATAGAAATATCACATACATACAAAGTAAGACCCTGGTCCCAAGACACAGCCTGAGGGGCTGAGCACAGGACGTCCCAGGGCACCGGGGTCGAGTACAGGACGTCCCAGGGCACCGGGGCTGAGTACAGGACGTCCCAGGGCACCGGGGTCGAGTACAGGACGTCCCAGGGCACCGGGGCCGAGTACATCACATCCCAGGGCACCGGGGCCGAGTACAGGACGTCCCAGGGCACCGGGGCCGAGTACAGCACGTCCCAGGGCACTGGGGTCGAGTACAGGACGTCCCAGGGCACCGGGGTCGAGTAGAGAACATCCCAGGGCACCAGGGACGAGTACAGGACGTTCCAGGGCACCGGGGCCGAGTACATCACATCCCAGGGCACCGGGGTCGAGTACAGGATGTCCCAGGGCACCGGGGTCGAGTAGAGGACATCTCATGTACTGCAGAGACCCCCTCACCCCTGTCTCACTGACCAGGGGAGTGTTCAGTGGGCCGAGGCCTTCTCATGACAGGTGGGTGACAGCCCTGCCTTCGTCTTGGGGATGCTGCTTTCGTGCTGTTGAGCAGTATGTCACTGGCCTGTGGTGGGGTCACCACTTGACGGTCGTCACAGGCCAGGCGGAGTTAGCATGGGCTGGCACTCTGATGCCCAGGCCTCCTAGCGACATGCCTTTCAAAGCTGTCGGTCGCAAGACTTGCTGCAAAAGGTTTGTTTTTTGATTGACCTTTAAAAGAGTTTTTTTCCAAATAGCCAAACAAGTTTTCAGACTGATGTGTGCCGTCCCCGTGGACTCTCAAAGGTCAGTCTCTGCGACGCCCTGCCTTGGAGAGCAGAGTTGCCCTTTGCTCTGCTTTCCACAGAGCTCGAGCAAGCCGGCCAGTCCTTCACAGGTGTCCTCGCCATAGCAGGGAGGGCAGGCAGGGCAGCGGATGTGTGCCCTCCGCAGCACTGCTGCCAGGCTGAAGGCCTTCCCTTCTCACGCCAGTTTGAGGGTGTTCTGTGCAGTGGGGCAGTGAGAACACACTCTGTTGCGTGGGCAGAGGCTGGGCTAGCTATAGGTGCAAACTCTGACAGTCCCCAGAATGGGGCCACGATGCCACCCCGGCCTTGGCTGTGGTCGTTGGCTTTGACCCAGTCCTCTCACAGAGGGCGCCACGTTCACTGAGTCGAAGGTACTTTTGCTGTGATTTCTGGAACTCCTCTTCAACTTAAAATTGTCTTGTTTTTAAGAGAATATGGAGGGTTTTTTAAAATTATTTTTATTTATTTATTAGGTAGAGACAACCAGAAATCAAGAGGGGAGGGTTGGATAGAGGGGGAGAGAGACAGAGACCTGCAGCCCTGCTTCACCACTCATGAAGCTTTCCCCCTGCAGGTGGGGACTGGGGACTTGAACCTGGGTCCTTGCGCATTGTAACATGTGCACTCAACCAGGTGCGCCACTACCCGGCCCCGAGAATATGTAGTTCTACAGGAAAGTGAGCCTGTCTCCCCTCTGACCCTCTTTACTCTTTTATTTTTATTTATTTATTTATTTATTTATTTTTTTTTAAATTTCTTTATTGGGGAATTAATGTTTTACGTTCAACAGTAAATACAATAGTTTGTACATGCATAACATTCCCCAGTTTCCCATATAACAATACAACCCCCACTAGGCCCTCTATCATCCTTCATGAACCTGTATTCTCCCCACCCACCGACCCCAGAGTCTTTTACTTTGGTGAAATACACCAATTCCAGTTCAGGTTCTACTTGTGTTTTCTTTTCTGATCTTGTTTTTCAACTTCTGCCTGAGAGTGAGATCATCCCATATATATACACAATGGAATACTACTCAGCTATTAAAAATGGTGACTTCACCGTTTTCAGCTGATCTTGGATGGACCTTGAAAAATTCATGTTAAGTGAAATAAGCCAGAAACAGAAGGATGAATATGGGATGATCTCACCCTCTAAATTCTGTTTCTGGAGGGGGGGGGGAAGGGGTGGTAATTAGGGGGAAAATGGCTGCAGGGAGAGGTGGATTCTTCATGTAAGCACCAAATGCTTGTGATTATTATTATTATTTTTTTTTACATGCATAACATTCCCCAGATTCCCATTCAACAATACAACCCCCACTATTTCATTCATCATTTTTCATGGACCTGTATTCTCCCCACCCACCCACCCACCCACCCCAGAGTCTTTTACTTTGGTGTAATACTCCAATTCCATTTCAGGTTCGACTTGTGTTTTCTTTTCTAATCTTGTTTTTCAACTTCGGCCTGAGAGTGAGATCATCCCATATTCATCCTTCTGTTTCTGACTTATTTCACTCAACATGATTTTTTCAAGGTCCATCCAAGATTGGCTGAAAACGGTGAAGTCACCATTTTTTACAGCTGAGTAGTATTCCATTGTATATATATACCACAACTTGCTCAGCCACTCATCTGTTGTTGGACACCTGGGTTGCTTCCAGGTTTTGACTATTACAAATTGTGCTGCCAAGAACATATGTGTACACAGATTTTTTTTGGATAGATATGTTGTGTTCCTTAGGATATATCCCCAGGAGAGGAATTGCAGGATCATAGGGTAGTCTATCATGTCAGATATGAGAATAGCTGTTCCTGCCCTTTTTTGTGGGCCATTGGCTTGAATGATAGTTTTCCATCCTTTCACTTTAAGTCTGTGTTTGTCTTGTTGCGTTAGGTGAGTTTCCTGTAGACAACATATTGTTGGGTTGTGTTTTCTGATCCATCTTCCTACTCTGTGTCTTTTAATAGGTGAATTCAGGCCATTGACATTTATTGATATCAAAGATTGAAGATATTTTAACACCATTCTTGTAGAGTTTTAGAGTGTTTTGATATGTGTTCTATTTGTGGTGGTCTGGTTGTTTATAGGAAACCTTTCAGAACTTCTTTCAAGGCAGGCTTGGTGATGGTTGCTTCCTTCAACTGTTGCTTGTCTGAGAAGGTTTTGATGCTTCCATCTAGTCTGAATGACAATCTAGCAGGATATAGTATTCTTGGCTGAAAGCCTTTCTCATCGAGCACTCGATAGATATCTTGCCATTCTCTTCTGGCCTGTAGTGTTTGTATGGAGAAGTCTGCTGCTAATCTTATGGGTTTTCCTTTGTAGGTGACTCTTTGTTTTTCTCTTGCAGCCTTGAGGATCCTTTCTTTATCCTTATTCCTTTCCAATCTAAGTATGACATGTCTTGGTGTCTTTAGGTCTGGGTTAATTCTGTTTGGGACCCTCTGGGCTTCTTGAATCTTTATGTCTTTGATGTTGTCTAGACTAGAGAAATTTTCAGCTATTATGGCCTGGAGAACGCTTTCTTCCTCCCCTTCTCTTTCTTCCTCTGGTAAGCCAATAATGCGTATATTGTTTCTTTTGAAGTCATCCCATAGGACTCTGTTGTTGTTTTCAGCATCTCTTAATCTCTTTTTGAGATCTCTTACTTCTTCTTTAGTTGTCTCTAATTCATCCTCAATCTTGCTAATTCTGTCTTCAGCCTCATTGATTCTATTCTCTCTGCCCTCTACTGCTTTCTGGAGTTCATCTATTTTGTTGCCCTGCTCTGATACTGTTTTAGCTTGTTCAGCTAGTTGCCTTCTTAGCTCAGCAATTTCAGCTTTCAGCTCTCTAATAACCATGAGATTATTAGAATTTTCTTCCATATTCTCATTTGTTGTTCCTGCATTTCTGATTACAATTTTTTCAAATTCTTTACTCACTCCTGTTATTATTTCCTTAGCTAATGTTTGGATGTTGAACTCGTTGTTTTGTGCTTCGCCCTCTGGAGGACTTTTAGCTGGACTCTTGTCCTGGTTCGAGTCTCCATTATTTTTTCTTGTTGTTTTAACCATTTTATATAAGTTAACAGTTTTTTCAATCCCTGAGTTGGAGTTCAGTGGTGTAAAAGCCTTTTTTTTTTTTCCCCTGTAGGCTATGGTAGCCTGAGGGCTTTTAAACTATCAATAGGCTTCTTGGCTTAATCAATGACTCCTGACCAAGAGATAAAGCAGGGTGTGGCAGAGATAATCCAGTGGTTATGCAAAGAGACTTTCACAGCCCTTCAGCTATGCCACCGAGGTATAGGTCTTCTCCTGAGTTTCCCGGTTAGATCTCTGTGCCCTGGTGTCCCTCCCTGTTGCTGCTCCAGATTCTGAGGGTAGTAGCAATGGAGACTCAGAGTTGTACTTGGTGAGTCTCTGGGGAGTCCTTTCCTCCCTTCAGCTGTCCCCTTGTTGGTGGAGCAGACTGGAGGTGGTGTCTCCACTGACAGACTGTCGAACTGTTAGCAGTCACTTAATCTCTCCTTAGGCCCCTCTCTCCTCTCTGTCACCAGCCACGCGTGTTTGTACTCACGGGTGATTTACTGGGTTTCTGTGGTCATTCTAGTCCTGTCTTGTTTCGGTCCGGGTGGTCTCCTTTGGTATTCCTAGTTGATTCTTTACTCTTTTAAAAATTTATTTATAAAATGGAAATATTGACAAGACCATAGGATGAGAGGGGTACAACTCCACACAGTTCCCACCACCAGAACTCCGTATCCCATCCCCTCCCCTGACAGCTTTCCTATTCTTTATCTCTCTGGGAGGATGGACCCAGGGTCATTGTGGGATGCAGAAGGTGGAAGGTCTGGCTTCTGTAACTGCTTCCCCGCTGAACATGGGTGTTGGCAGGTGGATCCACACTCCCAGCCAGTCTCTCTCTTTCCCTAGTGGGACAGGGCTCTGGGGAAGCAGGGTTCCAGGACATATTGGTGGGGTCGTCTGTCCAGGGAAGTCTGGTCAGCATCATGGTAGCATCTGGAACCTGGTGGCTGAAAAGAGAGTTAACATACAAAGCCAAACAAACTGTTAGACAATTATGGACCTAAAGGCTGGAATAGTGCAGGTGAAGCGTTGGGGGGTCCTTTATTTTGTAGATAGCTAGTAGGCATATTTTAGTTATATTTCAAACGGCCTGTGGCTATACTAGTGTTTTTTTTTTTTTTTTTTTTTGTTTGTTTGTTTGTTTTGCCTGAGCCTGACATCTGATATGCAGGTGGATCCAAGTTAGTGTCTGGGGAGATGATGTCATGGCTGGAAAAAGGACCAGAAAGCTGGATCAGGGAAGAGAGTAGCTCCCTAATATGGGAAAGGGGTATAAATATTGTGGACTGTAAACCCCATTGATTTGATGTGATCTGGGGCCCATATTCAGCACAGGAGCCTGTGTTTCTCTGCATCCCTGTAGGTCTGAGCTCACATTCTGTGGTCATGAGTAGGAACGTTCCAAGCTGCCCCAATATCAGGACCCATCTTCCTCAGGTGGAGCATAGAACATGTTGTCCAGCCTCCCTTTGGAGGATGAACCATTCTCTACCATTGTTAATCCAAGCTGAAGGCAAGGTCCTATGGGGGCCACAAAGGGGCCTATTGTGTTGTTCCTGATAGAGATGACCTGTAACAATAGAGAGAGGGATTTATTCGAGGTCAAGGCCCATCCTGTCTATGTGGGAATCTCAGGACTCCCCGACTAGGCCCCAGCTGATGGTGTGGCCTGACAGTGACATCTCCACTTTGGGGTGTGTGTGTACTGTTAACACTCACACATGGTTTCTGTTGATCTCTTTTTGTAGATTGATCCATTTTGTGTGATAGGTATTGAAAATATTTTCTGGCTTTTGCTTTTTATTTGGATGCATGGAATTCCTTGTCCTTAAATAACTCTTCATTTTCGGAAGTACTCTTCTTGTCTTTGACCCCGTTGCATTCCGTGGGAAGTTCTGCTGTGTGTGGTGGTGTCTGCTTGCTTGTTTTTACCAGAGCTCTGGCTTACGGTGATGCCAGGGATCGAGCCTGGAGCTTCACGCACGACAGTCGTGCATAACCACTGTGCTATCTTCCAGGCCCTGAACTTACTTGAAGTAAGGAATGCCCACTAGTTTTGAATAGCACCTCCACCCCTAGGATTTCTTCCAGAGTTAGGCAGCACTGGGGACATGAACGGATTCTGTCTTGGCCTCTCTTGTCTCGAAAGACAAGGCGGAGTCTCAAGGTCTACGTCAGTTCCTCTACCATCAGCCCCTTGCTAGGCGTGCTCCTGCCATCCTCAAGGTCTGCGTCAGTTCCTCTACCGTCAGCCCCTTGCTAGGCGTGCTCCTGTCGCCCTTAGTCTGGATGGCTTGTGACTGCAGCGCTTGTTAAACTGAACGTACTGGAGTCCCTACCCCATTACACCCGTGGGGCTTCATGTCTCGTAGTGAGCTCACCAACTTGTTATACTTGACACAGTGAAAAGCTGAGGTTCCGGGGCGGGTGGTGGCGCATCTGGCCGAGAGCACATGCCACAGTGTGCAAGGGCCAGGGTTCGAGCCCCTGGTCCCCCACCTGCTAGGGGGAGGTTTGCGAGTGGTGAAGCAGGCTGCAGGTCTCTCTCCCTCCCCCTCTCCCTCCCCTCCCCCTCCTCCCTCACCCTCTCCCTCCCCTCCCCCTCTCCTCCCCCCTCCCCCTCTCACTCCCCTCCCCCTCTCCTCCTCTCTCACCCTCTCCCTCCCTTCCCCCTCTCCTCCCCCCTCCCCCTCTCACTCCCCTCCCCCTCTCCTCCTCTCTCACCCTCTCCCTCCCTTCCCCCTCTCCTCCCCCTCACCCTCTCACTCCCCTCCCCCTCTCCTCTTCTCTCACCCTCTCCCTCCCTTCCCCCTCTCCTCCTCTCTCACCCTCTCCCTCCCTTCCCCCTCTCCTCCTCTCTCACCCTCTCCCTCCCTTCCCCCTCTCCTCCCCCCTCCCCCTCTCACTCCCCTCCCCCTCCCCTCCTCTCTCACCCTCTCCCTCCCCTCCCCCTCTCCTCCCCCCTCACCCTCTCACTCCCCTCCCCCTCCCCTCCTCTCTCACCCTCTCCCTCCCTTCCCCCTCTCCTCCTCCCTCACCCTCTCCTCTCTCCTCTCCCTCCCTCTCCCCTCCACCTCTTCTTCCCCCTCCCCCTCCCTTGCCCTCCCTCCCCCTCCCTCCCCTTCCTTCTCCCTCTCCCCCTCCCCCGCCCCTTCCCCCTCCATCTCTCTCCCTCTCCCTCTGTCTCCTTCTCTCTCTCTGTCATCTATCTCTCCCTTCCCTCTAGATTTCTGGCTGAAGCTATCTGATAAATAAAGATTTAATAAAGGCGAGGCTCCCAGACCCTGAGTATGCCTGGTAGAGTAAACAGGAAGTGATGCCAGCTTCGAGACTCCTTTGGCTTTGATGTGAGTGACCAGGGCGATAGGCTGTGGCCCAGCTCACCTGGTTGACGTGCCCGCAGAATGCACGTCTGCATCCACAGCTACAGAAACACAGTGTCTCTTCACAGCTGTATTTAGCCCCGAAGTGACCCAGACAGGATGTTCTCCCATGTAGCCTAAGCGTGAAGACTGGGTATCACTTTTGGTATTCTCAGATGAATACCCACTCCGTGGCCATTTTTGTGTTCAAAGCATGTCGTGCAGCTGGAAACTTGCGGGGGCAGGGGACTTGGAAGCACAGGGGTCTGGCTAGACCTTCCCTTCTCACAGCTTCACACGTGTGTGGAGAGAGGAGCTTTCCAGCCAGAATTCCCTGCCGGACCCGAGTCACCTCGCGTGACAGCTGCTGACAAAGCCGCTACCACTCTTCTGTCTCGCTCAGCCAAGATTTCACTTTCTTGTGGCGTGCACGAGGAGATTTGTTCAAGTCCGCCTGGAAACAGTCCCCTCTGCAGTGACCTGGGAGCACGGTGACTTCAGAGCACTGCGTCTGAGCTGGACCTGTTTCTGTGTCATGCTTCAATGTGTCTCTCTCATTTCCTTCCCTCCAGAATATTGACAGAGTTGTGTTTGTCGGGAACTTTCTCCGAATCAATATGGTCTCCATGAAGCTGCTGGCATATGCCATGGACTTTTGGTCCAAAGGACAGCTAAAAGCTCTGTTTTTGGAGCACGAGGTAGGTTGAGCTTCGGTGGGCTTACCTGCTCTGAGTTGACTGACGTGACTGATCATGCGCCTTAGCTTTAAGATTGTTCAGATAGTAAGAGTCACCATTTAAATTTGCATTTATGTAAAAGACAAAGGAGGATTATCTATGAAATGAACAGTCTGTTAATTAACATTTATGGCTGGTAGTTGGTTAATAGGGTTTTTGAAAAAATATTCATTTCCTTCTTCCTTTCTTCCTTTC
Organism: Erinaceus europaeus; assembly: GCF_950295315.1. Lineage (NCBI taxonomy): Eukaryota > Metazoa > Chordata > Mammalia > Eulipotyphla > Erinaceidae > Erinaceus > Erinaceus europaeus. The sequence continues at coordinate 290,548 of NC_080162.1, read as the reverse complement.
TTTCTTGCTTTCATGGGAGAGAGAGAGAGAGAGAGAGAGAGGCAGAGTACTGCTTACCTCTGGCTTCAGGTGGTGCTGGGGATTGAACCTGGGACCTCAGCGACTCAGGCATGAAAGTCTTTTCCATAACCATTATGCTGTCATCCCAGATCCACAGCTTGTTTGCTGGGATAATTGTTAACAAATATTTCCTTACTTTTTTCATTTCACTTTAATATAAAATGTGTAAGTGCTTATTCACTGAGCTACAGTTTATGGTGGCGGGGGGATTGAACCTGGGACTTTTGGAACCTCAGGCATGAGAGTCTCTTTGCAGAACCACTGTGCTATCTCCGTTTTTACCGAGGATCAAGACCTGCACAGAGCTTTTAGGTCCTGTTGACTGGCGCTGGCTGCACACCAGGCCCTTCTGCAGTGACTCACAAATACGTGTTTTCTTTGACTCCGTTTGTTTCTCTAAAGTAGACCAAGACACCAAAGACACTTAGACGCCGTTTGGCTGTCAAGTGCTGGACGCCCCTTCCCTGTCCTGTGTGCTTCCACATGTGTGGGGAGCGGCAGTTTGTGTCACCTGTTTTCAGATGCAGTTGCCGTGACCATCGCATGAATCTGAGGTGTATAATGGAATGACAGTGACTTGACATATATGTGTGTCCTTGTTATTACCACAATAAGTTCAGTTAACATTCAGCACCTCACACTTTTACAAATAGTTTTTCTCCTTAAAGAGAACTTTCAAGATCTGCTTTCTTGGGAGCCAGGTGGTGGCGCAGCGGGTTAAGTGCACGTGGCACAAAGTGCAAGGACCAGCGTTAAGGATCCCGGTTCGAGCCCCCGGCTCCCCACCTGCAGGGGAGTCGCTTCACAGGTGGTGAAGCAGGTCTGCAGGTGTCTGTCTTTCTCTCCCCCCTCTATCTTCCCCTCCTCTCTCCATTTCTCTCTGTCCTATCCAACACAATGGCATCAATAACCACAAGAACAACAGAAGGGAATAAATAAATATTAAAAGAAATTAATATTAACTATATAATATATTATATATTAAATTATATAATTATATAAATTATAAATATATAAAAATATATATGAATATAAAATATATATTTATAAATTATAAATATATAAATTATATATTATATATTAAATATAATATAATATATAACATAATATTATTATTAATATTTATTTAATATTAAATAAATATTAAAAGAAAGACCTGCTCTCTCACCACCTACTGAATCTATGAAGATGTTGTTAGTTATCTTTTTCAAGAATGCAGCTGGATTCCCATAGAAGTGGGCATTCCCTTGGTACTCACGTTCAAACAAGATGGTCATTTTAGCAAAATGCTCAGACACACTTGAGGGTGAGAGGCAGCTGACTTTGGACAGGTAGCCTCAGCTGGCGAGAACAGAAACACCTGTCTCCTAAGGCAGTCTGGATGCCTGGAAGGAATGGAGAATGTAGGTCACATGGGAGACTCACAGGGATGGCAGAATATCTCCCTCAGGTTCGGGCCTGGCCCCACCACACTGAAGGACGCTTCGAGACTGCAATTTCTCTCTCTCTCTCTCTCTCTGCCTTCCTACCTCGAACACAGACACACAGCACAGAGGTTTCTAAGACGGAGTGAGAAACCCTGCTATCTTCTCTCCCAGTCCCCCACCCCTCCCTTTTGAAATCACTTCTATAGAGAGCAGGATGCACAGAGCGCCCTGGACGTACTGCCGCAGAGAGAGCGCAATCAAGACAGCATCAGGACTCGCCGTTGTGACCAGTCCTGGTGTGGCAGCTTGTTTCTCAACTATTTGAGAAGTTGAGTTCTTCAAGCCTGTGTTTAGTTTTATTAAACTACAAAGCAGTAGCTAAACAATTGAGAACCAAGGACAGAAACTAGTGACTAGAGTCCATTTTTATTTATCTGATGTGGGTGATGGCAGCGGCACAAGAAATCTACTTGCCAAGACCTGCACTCTACCTGCGGCAACGTCTCCTGGGCCCAGACGCTGCCTTTGTTTGTTTGTTTGCCAAGACCTGCACTCTACCTGCGGCAACATCTCCTGGGCCCAGACGCTGCCTTTGTTTGTTCAACAGTGCCAGGAAATGAACTCAACGTCTGGTATGATCACCACTGAGTGACCTCCCCAGGCCGATTTGCTTCCTGTTCTTTATTTCAGAGACAGGGAGAAACACAGAAGGGAGAGAGGCTGCTAGAGACACACTCAGGCTGCCCTACCACCCATGGCACTTTCATGGCATCTGCAGTGAGCTCGGGAATGGGCCCGTCTTCTGCAGATGGTGGTTGGCTGTGAGCTAGGGAATGGGCCCGTCTTCTGTAGAAGGTGTTGGCTGTGAGCTAGGGAATGGATCCTCTTCTGCAGATGGTGGTTGGCTGTGAACTAGGGAATGGGCCCGTCTTCTGTAGAAGGTGTTGGCTGTGAACTAGGGAATGGGCCCGTCTTCTGCAGATGGTGGTTGGCTGTGAGCTAGGGAATGGGCCCGTCTTCTGCAGATGGTGGTTGGCTGTGAGCTAGGGAATGGGCCCGTCTTCTGTAGAAGGTGTTGGCTGTGAACTAGGGAATGGGCCCGTCTTCTGCAGGTGGTGGTTGGCTGTGAGCTAGGGAATGGGCCCGTCTTCTGCAGATGGTGGTTGGCTGTGAGCTAGGGAATGGATCCTCTTCTGCAGAAGGTGGTTGGCTGTGAACTAGGGAATGGGCCCCTCTTCTGTAGAAGGTGGTTGGCTGTGAGCTAGGGAATGGACCCCTCTTTTGTAGAAGGTGGTTGGCTGTGAGCTAGGGAATGGATCCTCTTCTGTAGAAGGTGGTTGGCTGTGAGCTAGGGAATGGGCCCCTCTCTGTAGAAGGTGGTTGGCTGTGAGCTAGGGAATGGATCCTCTTCTGTAGAAGGTGGTTGGCTGTGAACTAGGGAATGGGCCTCTCTTCTGTAGAAGGTGGTTGGCTATGAGCTAGGGAATGGGCCTCTCTTCTGTAGAAGGTAGTTGGCTGTGAACTAGGGAATGGATCCTCTTCTGCAGAAGGTGGTTGGCTGTGAGCTAGGGAATGGGCCCCTCTTCTGCAGAAGGTGCTTCTTTGGGAACCACTCTTACCACTTTCTATAACCCTCTGCTTCTTGGCTGTGGTTCTGTGTTCTTAGGATATATCACAACTCAGTTTCTGTGGCAACGAGGGTGGGACATTTTCCAGCTCCTAAGAGGCATCTGGGGAACTTCTCCATGGTCGTTAGTTGAGTCAGGTCTAGCCCAGGCTCCTATGGAGAGTACACTTTATTTTAATTCTTCCTACGTGCACTTAACCTGGGACGTCACCGTCTGGCCCACCACATTTACTTTAATTCTTATGAGTGACTTAATCATGGTTAACAAGAGTACAGGATAATAAGGGGACAATTCCACACAGTTCCTACTACCAGAGTTCCCTGTCCCAGCCCCTCCATTGGAAGCTCCCCTGTTCTTTATTCCTCTGGGAGGATGGACTAAAGATCTTTATGGGGAACAGAAGGTGGGAGCTCTGGCTTCTGTCATTGCTTCTCTGCTGAACATGGGTATTGGCAGGTGGATCCACACCCCCAGCCTGTGTCTGTCTGTCCCTAGTGGGGCAGGGCTCTGGGAAGGTGGGGTTCCCAGAGATTTTAGGTTGGCATCATGGTAGCACCTGCAACTTGGTGCAAAGTGTTTAATACAGGAACTCAAAGGTAGGAGTAGAACAAATGAAACTAGGGTTTTCTTGTGGAAAGAAGCTAAAAGGTCATATTTAATTTAATTTATTTATTTTTAAATATTTGTTTATTATTCCGTTTAGTTGCCCTTGTTGTTTTATTGTTGTAGTTATCATTAATGTCGTCATTGTTGGATAGGACAGAAAGAAATGGAGAGAGGAGGGGAAGACAGAGGGAGGAGAGAAAGACAGACACCTGCAGACCTGCTTCACCGCCTGTGAAGCGACTCCCCTGCAGGTGGGGAGCCGGGGGCTCGAACCGGGATCCTTACGCCAGTCCTTGCGCTTTGCGCCACGTGCGCTTAACCCGCTGCGCTGCCGCCCGACCCTCTACTAAGAAAATGAGACATTTTCTGGTGTCTTCTCAGGGTCTTTCTGCTTGCTGAGCTTGTTAAGTCCAAGTGGAATGGCAGCAGGCGAATGCTCACGCTTACTGGAAGGCGTGTGTTCCCTGACGCTGGCACATGTGCCCTGCCCGGGCCCTGGCCTGTGCCAGGTTCTGCGGCTTTGTTCAGTGCAGCACCCGGCACGGAGCTGGGAGCCCGCGGGTTAGGGCAGCTCTCCCCCGAGTCCTGGAGCCGGACTGAAGGGCTGACGTCCTAGGCCTGGCGTCGCTGGACAGTCGTGAGACGTGAGAGTGAGACGCCAAGTGGCGCTGGCGTGGCTGCTGCGGAGACTCCCTCGCCCTTGAGGCAGCCTGAGAGAGCCGCTCTCCCTGAGCTCCTCCTCTGGCTCCAGCACCCTCAGGGTGCCGTCGAGCCTGGTCGCTAGACAGGGCGCTGGGAGGGGCGGTCGCAGTCACTGTCAGGACCGGGCATCCCCAGCAGAGCGAGGACTCAGCACAGGCGAGCTGCCGGCGGGCCGGGGCCCTCTGTGACACACGGGCAGAATGGAGCCCAGATCCCAGACTCGCCGAGACCCCCGGGGAAGAAGCCTCGGCCCTTTCCTGGGAGCTGTCAGGCTGAGGAGCTCGGGCGGGTGTGCGGGGAGCCCTGCCCGTGACCCTCGCCATCTGAAGAGAAGACAGTGGCAGGCATGCCGCACGCAGAGGCTGAAGGGAGATCCCAGTGGGAACGGGACGCCCAGGGGCCCTCACAGAGCACACGCGGTGCGCCAGGCGTGTTCCCAAGCTTTTTTCGTGAGTTAGTTTATTTAGCACACCAGTCAATACGTGATCCATAACCACTGTCTTGATTTTCTCGTGTTTCATGGTTTTAGATGTATGGCACTGTGGAGTGGTGCTCACGGGATTCTTTTTGTGAGATAGAGGCGGAAAGGGAGAAAGACAGCGTGGGAAAGAGGCCATCGCCCTGAAGCTTCCTTGATTGCCCCGGGGGCCTGAGCTCTGCCCTGGGTCACCCACAGCCCTGGCATGGCAGCACACTGCCCCGTGAGCCGTGGTGCCTGTCCATGCCTGGGATGGCTAAGAATAGGAGGTATGGGTGCCGTGCGGTGGCGCGGCGGGTTAAGCGTCCACGGCGCAAAGACCGGCGTCAGGATCCCGGTTCGAGCCCCCGGCTCCCCACCTGCAGGGGAGTCGCTTCACAGGCGGTGAAGCAGGTCTGCAGGTGTCTGTCTTTCTCTCCCCCTCTCTGTCTTCCCCTCCTCTCTCCATTTCTCTCTGTCCTATCCAACAACGATGACAGCAATGAAAACAATAATAATAACAGCAATAATACCAACAGTGACAATAACCAAGGGCAACAACAGGGAAGAAAGCGGCCTCCCGAGCAGTGGGTTGTAATGTAGGCACCAGCCCCAGTGATAACCCTGGAGGCAAAAAGAAAGAGCCATTTGGCTGTTTCACAGAACTTCCTTGTTTCCGCAGGGTTATTTTGGAGCTGTCGGGGCACTGCTGGAGCTGTTCAAAATGAACGAAGACCAGTAGAGAGGAGCCGGCACCACAGCCTCCTGTGAGGACCGGGGGGCCCTGATGGAGACGGCGGAGGCCGGGGCCACTGCGGCACTGCCGGGCTTGTAAATCCTTTGGGATCTTTCTCGTGACCGTCTGCGCTTGGGTTCTGCGCTTGTGATTCAAAATGGGGAAAACCAGGGCTTTTTCTCTAGATTGTATTTTTAAAAAGAAACTGCTCGTGCAGCTTGGCCAAAGCTTGCCAGTTCCACGCACTAACTTTGTGAAGCTGGGTGACGTTTAAGAAGGACCTGAAATTCAAGTGCTGTTTGTTTAGCTTTCTTCTGGGGTTACTGATCAATGTGGCATTTTAAGTTCATTTAGTAATGACTCTAGGAGATTTGATCTTTACTTATATTTTTCATGACGTTTCATGATTTGCTGTTGGTTTCAAATGAAACTACAAACCTGGCATGTTTTACTGTGAACGCTATTTCCTTGTTTGCCTCTTCCCATCCCCCTTGTTTGAATGTCTTCTGGAGAAAGAGAACCTTTCTCCCTGTTTCTGTCCTTAAATAATAACCCTGTCCTCCATTTATTTCTTTAACACAATCATTGAGATTAATCAAGGTGCTCACTATCTCAATACATCATTCAGTATAAGATTTAAACTTCTCAAAAGTGCCCTTGAAGACAAAACTGAAAGTTTCAGTGAATTTCATGAGTCTGGTAGAAGTTGAAAATTCGATGTAATTTTATCTTACCCCATAGGGTGAGACTGCATCTTGCCGGACCTAATATTTGGCCACATTAAGTCAGGAAGTTTTGTGATAAAGGCATCTTCACCCGCACAACATGTCTGACTGGGAGCACAGCCTCCTGCAGGGCGTTGGGACAGTCTGGAGACTGGCTGCTCAGGCGGGTGCAGGCGTGACCCTGTCTGCCTGTGCAGGTGTGTCTAGGGCTGCAAGAAGAGCACATCTTGACGGCCTCTTCTCATCTGAAGTATTTTAGACTGAAGACTGAATTTCAATCCCAGTTTCTAAAATTAACAGCAATTAGGATACAGACTCCTCGTTCTTTTCTTTTTGTGACGTATCATTGGAACTGATGGTGACTTTCAAATGTGAGCCTTGTGAACGAGAGACGCATCGGGTGTCATGTCAGAGCTACTGAGCAGTCAGCAGGGGTTTCTGCAGGGCAGTGTTGTTACCCCGTGAGAAACCTCGCCTTCTCGGCCTTCCCAGCACCATTTTTTAGTTTCCTCGTCTTCGGGTCTTGAAGAAGTGGATGTTAATTGAATATTCACTTGTCTGATTGAAATAAAGACTTTTTCTGTTGTGATGTTGCTAGTCGTGTCTCTCTTCATGTTTATCTGGCTGACTTTTGTACCACAAACGAACGTGTGCTCATAGTTTCCGACTCCCCATCTCATGGGAGGCTCCCGTGTACGTATGGTAAGACCCAAATCGCTGTGACTTGTAGACCTTTGCAGGTTAAAAAACAGCTTTTTTTTTGTACAGCAGCTTCTTTCTGTCAGAATACCACTACTCCATTGTCTTTAGGCAACTCCAAAGGAGTTTGTGAACTTCTTCAACACAGATAAATTTGATCCACTCCTGCCTGGCTTTCAGAAATTCAAGCTGTGGGCCTGGGTGTCAGCTTACCCGGAAGAGCGCATACTTCACTGTGTGTGAAGACCCAGGGCCCCACCTCAGGGAGGCAGCTTCACGAGTTGCCAACACAGTGCTACGAGTTTCTCTCTGTCTCTCTCTCTCTGCCTCTTACCTTCGATTAAAAAAAAGTGACCAGGAGGTCGGGCGGTGGGTGGCGCAGTGGGTTAAGCGCAGGTGGCGCAGAGCGCAAGGACTGGCGTAAGGATCCCGATTCGAGCCCCCGGCTCCCCACCTGCAGGGGAGTCGCTTCACAGGCGGTGAAGCAGGTCTGCAGGTGTCTGTCTTTCTCTCCCCCTCTCTGTCTTCCCCTCCTCTCGCCATTTCTCTCTGTCCTATCCAACAACGAACAACATCAACAATGGCAATAATAATAACCACAACGAGGCTACAACAGCAAGGGCAACAAAAAGGGGGAAAAATGGCCTCCAGGAGCGGTGGATTCATGGTGCAGGCACCGAGCCCAGCAATAACCCTGGAGGAAAAAAAAAAGTGACCAGTGGAAACAGAGCTGTGCGTTTGCCAAGATCCAGCAGTGACCCGGTGGGAAGAGGAGCCAGAAGGGGCTGTGCACTGGGACACCCTGCACACGCCACCACGAGCCAGGACCCGGGTTCAAGCCCCAGCTCTGAAGCAGGCCTGCAGCTGTCGCTCTTTCTCTCCCCTCTCTAGCTCCTCCTCGTCTCTCAATTTCTGTCTGTCCAGTAGAAGGGGTGGCGGGGTGAAGGGAAAGACGGTTACCCTGAGCAGTGGATGTGTAGTACACTAAGTCCCAGCAGTAACCCTGGTGGCGATGAAAGAAAGAAGGAAAGAAATTCAAGCAGCAGCTAGATGTTCTTCAAGAAACGAAGTGTAGGGCGGGCTGTGGTGGACAGCATAATGGTTCTGCAGACTCTGCCTGAGGCTCTGGGGTCCTGGGTTCTAGCCCCAGCCCCACCATAAGCCAGAACTGAGCAGGGCTCTGGCGAACGAGGAGGAAGAGAAGAGAATAACTTCACAGACTCCTTATATTAGTGCCGTGCCTGGTCTGGTTCTGTCATGAGGGAACAACAGGCCTCGCTGACTAATGTCAACAGTCAAAACATAATGAATAAGTAAAACAGTGGCTATTTTTAACTAATGTGTTGAGTCTGATTTCTTGCCCTCTGGAGTGTGGGGAGCTTGTCTTAGCCCAGGGCCACAGCCTCACGCTCACACTTGAGAACAGCTCGCTTGGCAGAAAGGGCCCAGTTGAGCGTGTGACCTCCCTCCGGAGGTCTCTCCATAGGCTTCACCGCAAAGCTACCTGTGTCGTTGGCCGTGGGCTTCGGCCTTGGCGACAGGGATGTTCACGTCTCAAGACGCTCAGACACGGAATGTGAGGCACAGAGCTGCTGTGTGGATTCAGAGCTTCCCGGGACTGTCGTGGCAGGCGTTTGTACTTGATGTCACCCAGTTCTATGAGGGCAATGAAGGAAGTTACTTTGAGGGCCGGGAGACAGCATGGTGGTTCTGCAGAAGACTCTCCTGCTGAGGCTCTGAGGCCACAGGTTCAAGCCCCTCAGCACCACCATCAGCCAGAGCTGAGCAGGGCTCTGATCTTTCTGTGTCTTCCTCTCTGTCTTTCTTTCTCTCACTCACTAAAATAAAACAAGAGAGGAGTTAGTTTGTGCTTGGAAAGAGCGAAAGGTCTAAGAGGAACGGGGCCCACCCCTGCCGTCCTGCAGAGATCAGAGCCTCAGACTGCATGTAGTGAAGTGTCACAGGCATCATCCATCCACATCTTTCGCACTGAGCAGAACCGTCGTCCTCACAGAACTTACGTTCTACGGGGCAGGCAGTTGCCTTCCTCAGTGCACAGCCAGAAGTATTCAGACGGTAAGGGGAGGCAGGGGAGGGCGGGGGTAGCTGATAGAACAGCAAGTAGGAAGAACGTTATTGGGTTGGAATGTTGAGAGACAACGGCTTGTATGTAGCAGGTGACATTTGTGAGGAGGGCCTTGGGGGTCTGGGTACATGGCCAGAAGACCCAAGTCAGGGAGTGATCCGTGGATCCCACCACAGAAGATGAGACACTGGACTCATGTGTCCACAGCCATACTGCAAACCATTCACTCCCCAGAGAGTGGAAGGGAAAACAAGGTGAGGAGGACTCTTTCTGACAACGGCGTGAAGGGAGCTGGGGGCAGCAGGTCAAGCCTGTGGGGCCCCAGTGAGGGCAGAGGCTTCACTTGTAGTGATTTTTCATGATAGAGACAGAAATAGGCAAGAGAAGGGGAGAGACAGAGACACCTGCAGCCAGCTCCACCGCTCATGACGCTTCTCCCCTGCAGGTGGGGACTGGGGGTTCGCACCCAGGTTCACATGCATGGTAACTTCTGGGCTTCCTGGTTGCGCCACCATCCTAGCCTAGTGGGCTGCATTTGGGAATGATGGGACTATTCTGGAAGAGGTGCTGGAAGGACTCTGAGGGGTTTTCAGTGTGTGGAGGCCCCACGTTCTGCGGGAAGAGGGCTCCGGGCAGGGAGCAGCAGCAGGGAAGGAAGAGAACCAATATCAGGGCCCATCGTCCTCAGGTGGAGCGTAGAGTGTGTTGTCCAGCCTCCCTTCAGAGGATGGAACATTCTCTACCGTTGTTGATCCATGTTGAGGGCAAGGGCCTGTGGGAGCCCACAAAGGGGTCTGTTGTGTTGTTCCTGATAGAGATGACCGGTAACAATGGAGAGAGGGATTTATTCACAAGTAGTGAAGCAGGTCTGCAGATGTCTCTGTCTTCCCCTCTCTCAATTTCTTTCTTTTCAGCTCAATAAAATGGAAAAAAATGGCCACCAGAAGCAGTCTATTCATAGTGCTGGCACCGAACCCCAGCGATAACCCTGGAGGCAAAAAAAGGGTGAAGGCAAGAGCACCTGGCTAGCTCAGTCGGTAGAGCATGAGACTGTTAATCTCAGGGTCGTGGGTTCGTGCCCCACGTTGGGCACCAGATGTCAGGTCTTTGGTGGGGTGATCTTCAGGGGAAAGGTAACGGACTGGTTCTTTCTCGAGTAAAGACACCGGGGAGCCCTTCAGCGCGCTCAGAACTCGTTTATTAGCAAGGTGGACATGAGTTAAATAGAAAATCAAACAAAGGGAATTATTATTGAAATATGTCAGAAATTACAGGTTTCTTAAAGATCAGCTTGCCCTTATGGTAGGGGGCTGGTATGACAGGAATTGATGAGATACAAGACAGTTATTCTCCATGACGCAAGCAACTTAAATTAATTATCCAAAGGTATTTGAGAGAAGCATAGGGGTTAAACCCGTAGGGTGAGACAGAGAGAAGATGGATTTCAAAAGGCCATATAGTTTGGCATTTCTCTTGTCTGGGGTCTGAGGTGTGTGATGAAGTGTGTGATAAGGTGTGTTCTTCTGTGATCAGAGGGTGACTTTGAATAAGTGAATCTGCGGCCATGTGGCCTGCAGTTAATGGAGGGAAGTACTGGGGTTTCTGTGGGCCTGAGAGTCAAGAAGGAAAGAACCAAGTCTGAGATTCCCCCCTTATGTTCACCTCGGTTGAGAGAGACTCACCAAGAGGGTATCTTCTCAGACCTTCATCCAAGGATGGGGGTGGTTCTCCCTAAGCTCTATCAGGCTTACACATGGTCCCAACACCAGAAGCAGTCTATTCATAGTGCTGGCACCGAACCCCAGCAATAACCCTGGAGGCAAAAAAAGGGTGAAGGCAAGAGCACTGGGCAGGCCCAGCAGAGAATGTACCAGATACAACAGACCTCCCTCAGAGGCTCAGCAGAGGAAGTGATGCCCCCGTGCAGGCGTCCGAGTCTGATCCTGCCCGCAGGGACCATCACGGGCTTGCACTGACGCTGCTTTATGTCTCCTACACACTGATACCCCGTGCAGGTGTCCCTGAGTCTGATCCTGCCCGCAGGGACCATCACAGGCTTGCACTGACGGTGCTTTATGTCTCTTACACACTGATACCCCGTGCAGATGTCCCTGAGTCTGATCCTGCCCGCAGGGACCATCACAGGCTTGCACTGACGCTGCTTTATGTCTCCTACACACACAACAAAGGGATTTATTTGAGGTCTAGGCCCATCCTGTCTGTTTGGGAATCTCAGGACTCCTTGAATAGGGCCCCAGCTGATGGGGTGGCCTGATAGTGACTAAAGAGTCATCGTTAAACGGAGATGGGCTTTCAAGTACATTGACCCCGAAGTGAAAGAAGTATGGTGAATGTGTGGAGGAAGGAGGCCAGGTAGTGACAAGAAAGGAGACGCGAGGGGCTTCCTCAGTCAGGTAGGTCAGAGACAAAGGCCTCACACATGGCAACCGTGCGCTCCGCCATTTGGCCCCTAAAGTTGATTTCCAACAGTAAGTTTAATTAATTAATTTTGTCCTTTTGTTGCCTGTTTTTTTATTGTTGTAGTTGTTGTTACTGATATCGTCATTGTTGGATAGGACAGAGAGAAATGGAGAGAGGAGGGGAAGACAGAGTGGGAGAGAAAGATAGACACCTGCAGACCTGCTTCACCGCCTGTGAAGCTTCCACCATGCAGGTGGGGGAAGGGGGCTTGAACTCCAGTCCCTCCTCATGACAATGTGTATGTTCAACCAGGTAGGCCACCAACTGGCCCTGTTCAAGTTTTTCCCCATTTTTTAAATCTGTGATGAATAGTGGGCTATAATATTTTAAGACTATAATGTATGGTTCTACACCACACTCATCACCAAAACTGTGTCCCCGCCTTCCTGCCACCTCCCAGAAATGAACACCATAGCTCTCATAAGTCTTTGAGGGTGAGGGAGACAGCACAATGGCTCTGCAAAGAGACTGTCATGCCTGAGGCTCCATAGTCCCAGGTTCAGTCCCTCACACCACCATAAGCCAGAGCTGAGCAGTGCTATGGAACAGTTTGCTTGCCTCTCTCTCTCTCTCTCTCTCTCTGTATGTGTACAAGTTCATGTGTATCAGAATAAGGTTTTGTTTTTTCATTTGGTGCTTTAGGAGAATTTTTTAAAGTTTTCATTAGAACTAGTATAGCCACAGGCCCTTTGGAATGTAACTAAAATATGCCTACTAGCTATCTACAAAATGGAGGACCCCCCAACTCTTCATCTGTGCTATTCTAGACTTTAGGTCCATGATTGATCAACAATTTGTTTGACTTTGTATGTAAAGTCTCTTGTCAGCCACCAGGTTCCAGATGCCAGCATGATGCCGACCAGACTTCCCTGGACAGACAACCCCACCAATGTGTCCTGGAGCTCCGCTTCCCCAGAGCCCTGCCCCACTAGGGAGAGAGAGAGGCAGACTGGGAGTATGGATCCACCTGCCAACACCCACGTTCAGCCGGGAATCAGTTACAGAAGCCAGAGCTTCCACCTCCTGCATCCCACAGTGACCCTGGGTCCATCCTCCCAGAGGGATAAAGAATAGGAAAGCTATCAGGGGAGGGGATGGGAGACGGAATTCTGGTGGTGGGAATTGTGTGGAGCTGTCCCCCTCTTATCCTATGGTTTTGCCAGTGTTTCCTTTTCATAAATAAAATGTTTCATTAGATTATAGGTGACTAGGGAGGATTAGGCCTTTTCTTTCTTTCTTTTTTTTTTTTTGTCTCCCGGGTGATTGCTGGGCTCAGCGCCTGCATCATGAATCCACGGCTCCTGGAGGCCTTTTTTTTTTCTCTCTCCCTTTTGTTGCCCTTGTTGTTGTAGCCTTGTTGTGGTTATTATTGTTGTTGTTGATGTCATCATTGTTGAATAGGACAGAGAGAAATGGCGAGAGGAGGGGAAGGCAGAGAGGGGGAGAGAAAGACAGACACCTGCAGACCTGCTTCACCGCCTGTGAAGCGACTCCCCTGCAGGTGGGGAGCCGGGGGCTCAAACCAGGATCCTTACGCCGGTCCTTGCGCTTTGTGCCACCTGTGCTTAACCCGCTGTGCTACCGCCCGACCCCCTGGGTTAGACCTTTTCTAATAGGCTTTTTTCTTCTGCCTTTCATTGAGTTCTTTCGATTCTCTGCTGCTGTTGTAACCAGTCTGGCATCTAAAGAGCTTCTGCTGTGACGCTGCTGGTGCGCTGCTGCAGCTCACCCGCTAGTAAGGCGGCTGGCCTGTGGCTTCTGGTGGACGTTGTTCTTTTAAGTCTTAAAGGAAACAGTGGCTGTGCAGTAGGCGTATTTCAGATTGGACTCCTGATAAACTAGAAAAAAGTAGCTAAGTCACCGAAAACCCAACAAAATACAACTGGGATCTCACCAAAAACTCACTCAGCCACAGCCACCAAGTTGTACCACGACACCATCCTGACCTCCCTGGGCAGACGCCCTCACCCATGTGTCCTGGAGCCTCCCCTCCCCAGAGCCCTGCCCTACTAGGGACAGACAGACACAGGCTGGGGGTGTGGACCCACCTGCCAATACCCATGTCCAGCGGAGAAGCAGTGACAGAAGCCAGAACTCCCACCTCCTGCTCCCCAGAAAGAATTTGGGTCCCTGCTCCCAGTGAGGATGAAGTGACAGGGGATGATGCCCAGAGGGCTCTGGACTCAACTCCATCAGGACCTGGCGAGGAAAGAGGAAAAAAGAAAAGGAGGAAAGGAAGGACACTTGGAAGTAGCAGGTGTGACGTAGAAAGAAAGAAAACAGGACCACAGATAAATATAAATTTAGACAGATAGTTATAGAAATAATAGTTGCTCTCTGACCTTGGGAGAACCACTGTAGTTTCTGTTGGAGGGAATGGCGGTTCAGAACTCTGGTGCTGGGAATGGTGTGGAGTTATACCCTTGTTATCTTACAGTTTTGTAAATCAATATTAAATCACTAATAAAAATTTAAAAATTTTGATGTATATTTATTTATTTTTACCAGAGCACTGCTCAGCTCTGTCTTATGCTGGTGTGGGGGATTGAACCTGGGACTTGGGAGCCCCAGGCATGAAAGTCTCTTTGCATAACCTTTATGCTATCCACCCCACCCTAATTAAAAAATTTTTTAAGGTAAACACATTTTAAAGTAGTTGTTTTCCACGGCTACTTAATTTTATTTACATTTCCACGACAAGTACTTCTTCTGTACTATGTTCTGGTTTCTAGCATCTGAGTACGTGTTTACACGTGTGTCTACTGGAGATGAGACAGACCCTGAATCAATCCTACGAGTAATGGGTCTGGAATTTATATGACAGCATATCAGGCAGAGTGTATTTTTAAATCCAGTTCTTGAGTTGTTTGTCAGCTGTCACAGTCTTTCAAATATCGGCCGAGTGGTTTTGTCCCAAGCTCTGTAAGTGTGGGCTGAAACAGTTGTGAATCTTACATGGAGTGTTTCTAGGTGGTGTCTTTGGGCCTGGCGACTATCTATATTGGGCCCGTGCGTCTTAGGTCAGCCACCCCTTTGTCTTTTCATGAACCAGCGTCAGCAGTGGATTTACCACGTCATTGTTTTTACGCTGTTGAGACAGGCAGAATGAGCCGGAGAAGCAGAGGAGTGATGTGTGGAGCCTACCCACACAGCTTGGGGCAGGTGTGGGGAAATGTCCGTGCAGAACAACGGGGATGCTAATCACACAGTTCTCCCTGTCCTTTAACCTGGGTTCCTTCAGCCCCTGGCTGGCCTCAGCGGTCTGAGATGATTTCAGCAAAATGAAGGGGTCCAGTAGGTGCTTGGGCTCGGAGAACCTGAAGGGCCATTTCACCTGTGGCATAATCCATTCCAGTGATCTCGGAGATATAAAGTCATCACCAAGATACAGCTTTGCTTGATGTAAGGAACTAACTAAGCTTTAGGGCGGGAGAGACAGCACACTGGTTATGCAAACAGCTCTCAAGCCTGAGGCTCTGAGTTCCCAGGTTCAGTCCCCTACACCACCATCAGGCAGAGCTGAGCAGGGCTCTGGGGAAAATAAGAGGTTTTTAAAAGGGGGTATGGAGATCTGGGGAGACCACGCCAACAGTGTCACTGCGGATTCCTTCACTGCGGGGCTAGTACTGCATTTCCTCAGTGTGGACTATGGCCTCTTCAGTCTCAGGAGACAGAGAGGAGGAGACGCCATAGTTGTGCCCCGTGGGTGGCTGGTGAGGTTTTCCCCTAGTACTGCGTTCCCTCAGTGGTGGGAACCCAGCTCTTCACTGTCCTGAACTGTTATCCTGGGCGATACACCTCCCGGCCCCCCAATCATTACTCTCTTAAATCAAACTATCAGTGATTAGTATGTCGATTTTCTCCATTCTGATTTGAAATGTTTGATTTTATTCAGTACTTCACTCTGCTTCACTTCATTACTTTTGAAAATGTGTATTTCTGATGGAGCCAGTTCATCTTGATGTGCTTCTAGGGTTAATATTTAAACCACTAAAAGTTGGGGGAAGGTGTGGACAAGGGATGGGTGTGCATGTGCCTTCCACATTCTTTTGAGATTGATTTGCCAGCGTACTTTTGTGGTCTAGATTCAGCTCACAAAACACAACACAACAACAACAACAGCAAAACACCTTTTTTCCTCTAGCACAAGCATTTTCATAGCTTAATGGTTCTGCAAAAGACTTTCATACCTGAGGCTCTGAAATTCTCAGTTCAGTCCCCAGCACCACCACAAACTAGCTGAGCAGGGCTCTGGTAAAGGGAAAGGAAAAGAAAAGAGCATGTTTATATAGTGCCCATGAAGGAAAAGTAATTCCTGCTTGTTAATCTCCATTCCATGAGAAGCCAAGTAAATTCAGCATCTGTTAATCATCAACTCAACACTGAGTTCAGTCACCGATTACTTGGTAGATAGGCCATGTTTTCCCCCAACTTTCTATATAAAAATAATTGCAAGTTAGCCTCCACACGGACAGACAACTAATTCTTTGTTCAGTTTTTGTGATTAATAGGTCACAAAATCATAGGATTATAGTGTGTAGTCCCATACCACACCCACGACCAGAGTCCGGCATCCCCGCCCTCCACCTTCCCAGGACCGCCAACCGCCAGAGTTCCAACATGTCTTAGAGCAACTAGTTTTTTTTAAACTAATTTTTGACAAGGGGACCAGGGCCATTGAGTGGATAAAGGACAGTCCAGATGTGCGGAAAAATGGGTTGAAATGTGCAGAAGAACGGAAAGGAGCTGCCACTGGTTAATAAGTGCAAAAGTCAACTCCACATGGTTGAAAGACTCGCTGTTAGACCGGAAACCACCAAATACTTAGAAGGAACATTAAAAGAAGGAAAGCAGTGCAGTGCAGCTAGATCAGACTGAGAAACTCACAGCAAAAAGAACTGACCCAACACAAAGAGGGGCCCTTCCCAAGCCACTGTCAGATAAAGGGCTAGCAACCAGAAATACAAGCTCAAAGGGGAAACACAGCAACAAACAACCAGACAGCCCCATAAAAATAGGGAGAGGCTAGGACAGAATCTCAACAAGAAGGACACCCAGACAGACAGACAGACACACGAAGAAATGCTGTTCTGTAAACTTGGGGTCAGACAGAGACAACTCCACACCTGTCCGCATGGCATGTGTCAGAAAGGAAGAAAGCAATCCCGGCATATCAGCAAGGCTGGTGGGATCCAGATGCGTCCAGACCCATGGGAGAGTCGAAGACACCCAGGACATCCCCCTGGGAGACAGTCGGGAGACACCCAGCCCCCCTCCCGTGGGAGACAGTCGGGAGACACCCAGGACATCCCCCTGGGAGACAGTCGGGAGACACCCAACCCCCATCGTGGGAGACAATCGAGAGACACCCAGCCCCCCTCCCGTGGGAGACAGTCGGGAGACACCCAGGACATCCCCGTGGGAGACAGTCGGGAGACACCCAGCTCCCCCGTGGGAGACAGTCGGGAGACACCCAGCCCCCCCGTGGGAGACAGTCGGGAGACACCCAGCCCCCCCGTGGGAGACAGTCGGGAGACACCCAGCCCCCCCGTGGGAGACAGTCGGGAGACACCCAGCCCCCATCGTGGGAGACAGTCGAGAGACACCCAGCCCCCATCGTGGGAGACAGTCGAGAGACACCCAGCCCCCCCGTGGGAGACAGTCGGGAGACACCCAGCCCCCATCGTGGGAGACAGTCGAGAGACACCCAGCCCCCATCGTGGGAGACAGTCGAGAGACACCCAGCCCCCCCGTGGGAGACAGTCGAGAGACACCCAGCCCCCATCGTGGGAGACAGTCGAGAGACACCCAGCCCCCCCGTGGGAGACAGTCGGGAGACACCCAGCCCCCCCGTGGGAGACAGTCGGGAGACACCCAGCCCCCCCGTGGGAGACAGTCGGGAGACACCCAGCCCCCATCGTGGGAGACAGTCGGGAGACACCCAGCCCCCCCGTGGGAGACAGTCGGGAGACACCCAGCCCCCCTCCCGTGGGAGACAGTCGGGAGACACCCAGCCCCCCCGTGGGAGACAGTCGGGAGACACCCAGCCCCCCCGTGGGAGACAGTCGGGAGACACCCAGCCCCCCCGTGGGAGACAGTCGGGAGACACCCAGCCCCCCCATGGGAGACAGTCAGGAGACACCCAGCCCCCATCGTGGGAGACAGTCGGGAGACACGAGAGCACTAGAGGTACCTGTCTTGTCACCCAGCAGTCTGTAGCCAGAGGAACACAGAAAGTCTCACCCACAGAGCTCTGTGTTCATAGAAGCTCACACCACTCCACATCAAGGCCGGAAGCGCCCGTATGCTCAGCCGCAGGTGCTGCTTACAGCCGTGGTGTGTTGGGTAGTATGCCAGCTCCCCCTGGCTTCTGCTTAACCATATGCCTGTATAGGGATAGATTTAATCCCATTCAAAGCTCTGGTCTATTTACATCAATCACTTTTACATTTACATAAAGCACTCCCTCCAGGGCATTGGTGGTTCAGTGATAGGATTCTCGCCTGCTCTGCCCCCTCCTTGTCACACTCTGATTTTCACCAGTCACTTTTCTCTCCACCCTCTCTATGTCACATCCTGTTTCCACCCTACTTGGCAAGTATATATAGACAGCATTGTGAGTTTTAGGGTACTTGAGTTTAGCTTAGCTCGTCTTAGATTGTGCTGCGTCCTGCATGAATAAAGAGACACTGCCTACAGCTCAACCATGAGTCCCTGGTCGTCTGTTACCCGCCTGTGAAGCCAGCCCGGCGAAAACAACAATGGTGTAAAGACATAGAGGAGCACTACGCAGCTGTTAAAAATGATGAAGGCATCTCTTTGGCAGCCTCTTGGCAGGAGCGTGAAAACGTTAAGTGAGATTAGCCAGAGAGAGCAGGGTGGGTACCAGGTGATCTCACTTACAGGTGGAATTTACAAAACAGGAGGGAAAGACGGACAGGGAGGAGATGGGTGTTGCAGCCAGTCCGGGGACCTGCGGGCGGGAGAGGACGCAGGGAGGTCGAACACTTAGGGCAGGTGGTGGAGGGAGACGAGGACGGTGGCAGGAGTGTGTGCAGGAGCTGTGAGGAGAGGGTGACACGGCACCCAGGGGACAGCGTGTGTGCAGGAGCTGTGAGGAGAGGGTGACACGGCACCCAGGGGACAGAGTGTGTGCAGGAGCTGTGAGGAGAGGGTGACACGGCACCCAGGGGACAGAGTGTGTGCAGGAGCTGTGAGGAGAGGGTGACACGGCACCCAGGGGACAGCGTGTGTGCAGGAGCTGTGAGGAGAGGGTGACACGGCACCCAGGGGACAGCGTGTGTGCAGGAGCTGTGAGGAGAGGGTGACACGGCACCCAGGGGACAGCGTGTGTGCAGGAGCTGTGAGAGGAGGGTGACACACGGCACCCAGGGGACAGCGTGTGTGCAGGAGCTGTGAGGAGAGGGTGACACGGGCACCCAGGGGACAGCGTGTGTGCAGGAGCCGTGAGGAGAGGGTGACACACGGCACCCAGGGGACAGCGTGTGTGCAGGAGCCGTGAGGAGAGGGTGACACAGGCACCCAGGGGACAGCGTGTGTGCAGGAGCCGTGAGGAGAGGGTGACACGGCACCCAGGGGACAGCGTGTGTGCAGGAGCCGTGAGGAGAGGGTGACACGGCACCCAGGGGACAGAGTGTGTGCAGGAGCTGTGAGGGGAGGGTGACACACGGCACCCAGGGGACAGAGTGTGTGCAGGAGTTGAGAGGGGAGAGGGAGATAGAGAGGAATAGACAGAGAGACACTTGTAGCTCTGCTTCACCACTCGTGAACCTTCTCCCCTGCGTGTGGGGACCTGGGGCCCAAGCCCAGTTCCTTGTGCCTGTAATGTGTGCGCTTAACCTGGTACACCACCACCCACCCCTCCATTGTTCTTTCTATACTTATCTTATTAATCATTTTTTAAAAGAGTTTATTTTATTTTTTTAAATATTTATTTATTTCCTTTTGTTGCCCTTGTTGTGATTGATGCCATTGTTGGACAGGACAGAGAGAAATGGAGAGAGGAGGGGGAGACAGAGAGGGGGAGAGAAAGACAGACACCTGCAGACCTGCTTCACCGCCTGTGAAGCGACTCCCCTGCAGGTGGGGAGCCGGGGGCTCGAACCGGGATCCTTCCGCCGGTCTTTTCGCTTTTGCGCCACGTGCGCTTAACCCGCTGCGCCACCGCCCGACTCCCAAAAAGATCTAATTATTTTTATAGAGGTGGAAATCATATCACATAAACTTCGTCATTTTATTTTTACTGATTGTTTTGGAAGAAAGCCCGTGTGTGGAGAGGGCAGGGAAACCAGCGCTCAGTTCTGACATAAGGAAGGACCACCAGCTGAACCACTGGCTGAGCCACCGGCAGGACCTTGGGCTGCAGCTGCAGCTGCAGCTTCTGGGACCTAAGGAATGCAACTTGGTGCTCTACCAGGCTGAGCTACTTTCTTGGCCTTAAGTCAATCATTTTTTCATTTAAAATATATTATATTTATTTATCCCTTTTGTTGCCCTTGTTGTTTTATTGTTGTAGTTATTATTGATGTTGTCGTTGTTGGATAGGACAGAGAGAAATGGAGAGAGGAGGGGAAGACAGAGAGGGGAGAGAAAGACAGACACCTGCAGACCTGCTTCACTGCCTGTGAAGCGACTCCTCTGCAGGTGGGGAGCCGGGGGCTTGAACCGGGATCCTTACGCCGGTCCAGTCCTTGTGCTTTGCGCCACCTGCGCTTAACCTGCTGTGCTACCGCCCAACTCCCCATTTTTTCTTTTTATAAGAAAATTTTAAAAAGACGTTTTGTTTTGTTTTTTTTTGTGTTTTTTTTTCTTCCCTATAGAGCCCTGTTGAGCTCTGGCTTATTGTGGTGCATGCAGTGCTTGAACCTGGGATTTGGAGGCTCAGGCAGGAGAGTCTGTTGGCATAACCACTGTGCTGTCTACTCTGCCCAAGAAGGATACAAGCGAAAGACCGCAGCTCTGCTCAGAGCGGCTTACAGCAGCTGTGGGTGAACTGGGCCCTCAGAGCTTCAGGCATGAAAGTTTCTGCGGAACCATTATGCTGCCTCTTCAGCCCTTCTAAGCCACCATTTTCACAGGAAGCAATTTAATGCCATTTTGTACATTCCCAACATTATGCAGAAACGGTCTAGCTCCATAATTTATGTTTTGAACATTTTTTTATTGAGCGGGATTAGCGGTTTACAGTCCGTTCAGTTGTTGGCCCATGTATAAAATCTCTCCGTTTCCTGTGAAAAACTCTCACCACCAGCCTGGGTCCTCCTCCACCACCAGGCCCCAGGACCTGAAAGCCCCTCTCAGCCCCGAGGCCTTTACTTTAGTGCGACCCACCGGAGCTCCAGAGAAACCTCTACGTCCTGAAGCAGCTCTCCCCATCTCCTCACACCGGCCCCTGGGAAGCACAGGCTGCTTCTGTCTCTGACTACTCGGAGTCGTAGGGTACGTGACCTTCTGTGTCTTCTTTTTTATTTTAGACAGGGGTGGGTGTGAGAGAGAGAGATGGGGAAGGAGAGAGGGAGACGGAGAGGGAGAGAGAACAACACTGAAGCTTTCTTCGAAGTGGCTGAGGTCAGGCTTGAACCTGGGTCATGCACTGCCCAGTGGGCCACTTCCCAGCCTTGTCCGCCTCCTTTTGCTCAGCATGTGCTCAGGACTTGCCCGTGCAGCACGCTTCAGCCTCTCACTGGGTCAGGACCAAACCATCCAGGCGTCTGAGCTTTATTTGCATTTCTGTCCCTGAGTTTGCCACTAGGTGTCCTCACGCCTTCGATTTTCTGGTTCCCGCCCGCACCTCACAGAGACCTGCCAAACTGCAGTCACGTCCCGTTAGGTTTTTTGTAAACTTTATTTTCAAAATGTATTTGAGAGTGAAAGGTGGAAGAGGGTAAGGGAGAGGGGAGAGGTTGAGAGGAACTCGAGCCCTGCTCAGCTCTGAATATGGGGGTGCAGTGACTGAACCATGGAAGCCTGGCAACACTACCTCTGTGTTCTTTCCCAGCGCACTGTGAGCCTTTATGCCTTTTTGGAAAGTTGCAAAAGAATTTCAGACAGGGGCTGGTGGTGGAATACCTGACAGACCATGCACGTTACCATGTTCAGGACCCACGTTCAAGCCCCTGGTCCCTGCCTGCTGGGGGGAGCTCCATGAGTGGCAGAGGAGTGCAACAGGTCTCTCTCTCTCTCTCTCCCTCTCCCTCTCCCTCTCCCTCTCCCTCTCCCTCTCCCTCTCCCTCTCCCTCTCCCTCTCCCTCTCCCTCTCCCTCTCCCCCCTTCCTCTCCCCCTTTAGCCCTCTGTCAAAACAGAAAGATGGACTATGTGTCAGCAATGGTATCATTAACTCCCCAATAACAAGGAAAGAAAGAAAGAAAGGGAGGGAGAGAGAAAGAGGAAGAGTGATGTGTGGAAGAAGTGGCACTGGTCAAGCACACAGACCCAGTGACAACCCTGGTGAAAAGAGAAGAGAGAAATCTCTGTAATTGTTTTCTGGAGCACTGCTCAGCTCTGGCTTTCATGTGGGTGTGGTGCTGAGTAATCTTAAATTCTCCATTTTGAGCATCTTTCTGAGACATTGTCTGAGTTGTCTGAGAAGAGCCGGTGAGAGAGCTAGAGCACTTTCAATAAATGCTTTTCGCAGCCATGACACCATCTCCCCAGACAGTAACTTGGATCCACCTGCATATCAGATGTCAGGCTCAGGGAAAAAAAAACTAGTAAAGTCACAGGCCCTTTGGAATATAACCGGAATATGCCTACTAGCTATCTACAAAATGGAGACCCCCCAACTTTTCATCTGCACTATTCCAGCCTTTAGGTCCATGATTGGTCAACAATTTGCTTGGCTTTGGATGTTAACTCTCTTTTCAGCCACCAGGTTCCAGATGTTAGCAGGATGCCAACCAGACTTCCCTGGACAGAGGACCCCACCAATGTGTCCTGGAGCTCTGCTTCCCCAGAGCCCTGCCCCACTAGGGAAAGAGAGAGACAGGCTGGGAGTGTGGATCCACCTGTCAACACCCATGTTCAGCGGGGAAGCAGTTACAGAAGCCAGACCTTCCACCTTCTGCATCTCACAATGACCCTGGGTCCATACTCCCAGAGGGATAGAGAATAGGAAAGCTGTCAGGGGAGGGGAGGGGATACGGAGTTCTGGTGGTGGGAATTGTGTGGAGTTGTACCCCTCTCATCCTTTTTTTTGGTCAGTGTTTCCTTTTTATAGATAAAGAATTAAAAAATAAAAATAAATGCCATTTGCTAGAAAGGGTTCATTTTTCCAGTTCACTTAGTCGAGGTGACTTTGGCTGGGCTAAGTTGCCCTACAGTGTGAGAACATCTTTCTGGGTGCTGGCAGGGCCTCTGACTGTGCCCGGTGGAATGGGACTTGAGATCAGCAAACAACTTTCATTTCCTGCCAGTCCTCATTTACTTGGCTAGGGGCTCCCTAAGGATAACAGTACCTTTAAAATATTGACTTTTTTTCCTCAAATCACATGAGAACGAGTTTCACGTGGGAGGGCAGGTCAGCGTGCCTGTGCGAGCTCCGTGCTCCCTGGCTCAGCAGCCCTGAGGAACACGGCTCACGGCTTCTGAACTCTTGCCAGACAGTTGTGCATAACCCTCAGAAAGAAAATAGATTCAGAAAGGGCTCACTGCCACATAAAGGAGTTTCCAGCCACCATAATGTGGAAACAGTATCAGAGCAGTTATTATGCCTCTAGATGATTCTTTAAAATCTGTTTACTTACCTGACAGACTAGAGAGAAACAGAGTGAGGAGGTGGAGGGCCAGAGCAGAGAAGCACTGCTCCCCCCGCCAATGACCCCTGCAGTGGGGGCTGGGGTCTGAGTCAGGTCCTTGCCTCGCACATGGCCGGTTGCACCACTGCCAAGCGCCACGCCTTGAAGTCAGTAGCGGCCTAATTCAACCGGCCTGCTTTTCTGCTTTTCTGCTTGCTCCACCTGCTCAGCCAGAGCTGCCTGAACACTTCCGCCACTGAGTTCGACAGAGAAAAACCAAAGTACAGAGGAAGGTTCACAAATGCTTCATGTGACCCAAATTTCTTTTTTAAAAATACATATTTTTATCTTTATTTATTTCCCCTTTTGTTGCCCTTGTTTTTTATTGTTGTAGTTATTATTGTTGTTGTTATTGATGTCATTGTTGTTGGATAGGACAGAGAAATGGAGAGAGGAGAGGAAGACAGAGAGGGGGAGAGAAAGACAGACACCTGCAGACCTGCTTCACCGTCTGTGAAGCGACTCCCCTGCAGGTGGGGAGCTGGGGGCTCGAACCGGGATCCTTACGCCGGTCCTTGTGCTTTGCGCCACATGTGCTTAACCCGCTGCGCTACTGCCCGACTCCCCCAAATTTCTTTTTATTTTTTATTAGTGATTATTATTTTTGCCTCCAGGGTTATCACTGGGGCTCAGTGCCTACACTGTGAATCTACTGCTCTTGGAGCCCCCTTTTTCTCCATTTCATTGGATAGGACAGAGAGAACTCGAGAGGGGAGGGGAGATGGAGAGGGAGAGAGGAGGCCAGACACCTGCAGACCTGCTTCACCGCTTGCAAGCGACTCCCCTGCAGGTGGGGAGCTGGGGGCTTGAACTGGGATCCTTGCTCCAGTCCGTGTGCTTCCTGCCATATGCGTGAGGCCTGGTGTGTTACTGCCCAGCCCCCCTTTTAGTAGTGATTTAATAAATTATAAATTTTATACATTTTGTATACTTCCACACTGCTGCCACCACCAGGGCTCTGTGTCCACATTCCTTCCACTGGAAACTGCAGTGGCTCTTCCAAGGCCACAGACATTGGTTGACTGTTATTTCCCTAACTATGTCTATATTTTATATTTGGCCATTTTCTCTATGGCCCTGCCTTCTCTTCCTTTGTAAGTCACATCTATGACTTCCAAGTGTCCTTCCTTTTGTAAAGAATTTTATTTTTGTTTTCCTCTTCTCTCTCTGGGTTCTGATGGAGTTGGAGTTCAGAGCCTTCTGGGCATCTTCCCCTGACATTTCTCCCCCTCTGGGAGCCTGGACCCACATTCTTTATGGGGAGCAGAAGGTGGGAGTTCTGGCTTCTGTCATTGCTTCTCCTCTGGACATGGGTGTTGGCAGGTGGACCCACACCCCAGCCTGTCTCTGTCTGTCCCTAGTGGGGCAGGGCTCTGGGGAGGGGAGGCTCCAGGACACATGGGTGAGGGCATCTTCCCAGAGAAGCCAAGATGGAGTCATGGTGGCATCTGCAACTTGGTGGCTGAAAGGCGGTGAGATATAAAGCAGGACAAAATGATTAATGAACAAGAATCCAAAAGTAGGAACAGAGCAGATGAGACTAGGAATCTTAGGTTGGAAATAAGTATGGAAGGCCATTTTAGGTGTGTTCTAGTGCCCATGACTTTGGTAACTTTTACTGGAGTCTGATAGCTAACGCGGACTAACTTAAGGAGTAAGAATATAGCTGTATTTGCGTGTGCAGAGACACCAGAATCTTGAGCCAAACTGGGTGCAGGCACAGGATGTGCTGCTGTAAGGAGGCTGCTCCTACTGTCCTCTCGGTCCCTGACTCCTGCTTCTCTGTCCTAATGAGGCACAGGCCTCTCTGGGCTCTGGCTTATGCTGGCGAACAGCGTGGAGAGTGACATTCTGTTCTGAAACTCTCCAAGTGGCAACCTGGCACTACGAGTAGCCTCCAGAGCTGTTTTGGAGACCCTGGGGGTAGACAATGTCCTGATCTCATGGGAGGTTGTGTGACAGTGGCCAGGATGCTTCTCAGCTCACCAGTAGTAGCAGAGAGCTTTTCTGGGGTTGGGGTGAGAGCCTGACTCTTGCAAACGTGTCATTCAGTAGCTCACCCATTCCATTCCTTTGATCTATCTTCTTTCTATCCTCAAGACCCTCCCTGCCTGCAGGGTATTATTAATCCTACCAGTTAAAACCCTCACAACAGTTGCTAAGGAAGTTCCTACCTTTCCCAGCCCCTTTTACCTTTCTCCGCCCCTTTCCTAACCATGCCAAGCCATTTCCATTTCTGACTTGCCACTTCCGGGTCCGACTCTTAAAAGCCTTGGCTCTCTGATCAACAAAGGATTTAATCACCTCGCCACCACCAGCTCTGGCCCTGGGTCATCTCCCTCGCGTCGCTGAGTGAGTAGCAGCCCAGGCTGGCTCTAGTCGCGTTCTCTCCAACCCAGACAGTACGTGTTGGTATGCTTCTAAAACCCCTTCTGTTTCATTGGTTTAATCCCCCTGCTTAACACTGTATTCTATGTACATAACCACTGTTAACTAAGCACCACCCTGCCTGCAGGGCACTGGTTTAATCCCCACTGGTTCATGATGTCTTTTTGCTCCGCCCCCTCTCCTAGTACACCCTGATTTACACCAATCTCTTTTCGCTCCACCCTCTCTACATCACATCCTGTTCCCACCCTACTTGGTGAGTATATATATAAGAACAGGATTGTGATTAGAGTTAGTTTAGATGGCTTAGATTGTGCTGCGTTCCGCATGAATAAAGAAATACTGTGTACAGCTCAGCCATGAGTCTCTGGTTGTCTGTCTCCCGCTTGCGAAGCTAGTCCAGCAAGTACGCACCCGAGAAGAGGCACCCCCACCCTAGCCTGGCACTCACTAGATCTGTGAAGGTAGATTCCTATTGTAAATGGGGGGGGGACTGTTTTACTTCCTATTTCCACCCCAAAGGCATTGAAGTGATCTTCTGTTTCTGACAGAGCATGAGAGATAGGGAAACAGAAACACCTGCTGCACTACTCCACTGCTTGTGAATCTTTTATGGGAAGCACATTTTGTATGAGTTAAGTCTTTCTCAAAGAAGTCTTTCTCTGGTCTGGGGAGATAGCATCATGGTTCTGCAAAAGGCTCTCCTGCCTCAGGCTCTCAGGTCCCAGGTTCAATCCCCAGCACCACCATCAGTAAGCACTGAGCAGCACTCTGGGGTCTCTCTCTGTCTCTCAAATAAAATGAAATAAAAAAAGAAAGAAGGAGGAGAAGGAGGAGAAGAATCAAGTCCTGTATTTCTGTCAGGCCCAGGCTTACTAGAATGTACACTTGTCTCTTCAGCAAGAAATAAAAATGAAATCTAAAAGTCTGACTAATAATCTTAGTGAGGACAAGTTCATAGAAAGTTTAAACCACAAAATATTGAAGGCAGTTTAAATCAGTGATTCCTCTCTACTGGGTAACACAAAACACAGGCAAGTAAGGTGACTCTCCACATCCCCTAAGAACTAGTTCACTCTGTTGATGGTCATGGACTTTTTTCTGATGACTGAGCACCACTGTGAGGATATGGCCAACTAAACAGCTCTCTGAAAGAATCCACAAACCACAGGGCTAAAAAGCAAGGGTGCTTGCTGCAAATTCACTGAGCAGAGAGATGCAGTGGACAGCAGGCAGAGAGAAGCCAACTCTAAAGACAGAGAGAACGTGGCGTTTTTAGAGGAAATCTTTATAATAAGATCTTTGTGTTTTCACCTGTGTTTGTTTGCTTCTGGCTTATTTTGCAAGTCATCTGTCCCATGACCAGGGGTCCACTTAGAAAAAAACAAAATTATGATGCTGTCTTTGTGTTCTGCTTGGTTAACCATGCATTCCAAAAACTAGACAGAGAAATGAGTGTGGGATGCTGGAAAGTGCACGCTGTAATGAGAAGAAGACCAGAAGATGCAGAAAACCGTCAGACTCCATGCTGGCTCCAGCGTGCCTTCTTGGAGACTAGTCAAGTTAACCCCCAACACTTTCCTGGAGTAACTGGCAACCCATGACACTGTGCTGTGAGTATTCAGCGCCTCGGATGCTGGTGTGGGAGCTTTCGGGGGAAAGACGGCAAGGGCTGTGTCTTTGTGTTCAGGCTAGTAGGTGACCTTTTGGGAGAGGGAGGCAGGGAGATGTCTGTGTGTAGAAGCTTGACACCCTTAAAGTACCTGAGAAGCTTGTAGATTGATGAAGATACTAGGGGTTTTAGACATTACTGAAAAAGAGAAGATAGAAGTATGTCTCATATGACTTGCAGGGAGACAAGTTCCCCAGCCAGCACTAGTGGACATGAACAAAGCCCTTTGCTCAGCACTGGTAGATGACAGCAGGTGCAGACTAGGGCTCAGTCCCCAGCAACGATAGATGTAAACTGTTAGCAGGATATCTTAGCAATGATTTTTGATTTCTTCTTGCTCCGTTACATTATCCAGTAGAAACTCACGTGCCCAGAGAGGTCAGATAATATAAAAAAATAAAATGAAGCTATTGGGGTCTATGGCTAAATAAAGATCAGATGTCCAGTCTAAAGACCTTGCCCTTCCAGTGAGCCAGACTAATGCTTCTTTCTTTTACAGCCAGAAATAGGACTTGGTCTCCCCCGACATCTCTAAGCAGAAAGAACTGCTGTAGCAAAGTGGCTTCAGAGAACCAGGAAGGACAAGGGCACTCTGTTCTCCACCCCATTTCTCCCCAAATATTAAAACAAACAAACAAACAAACAAAACAAAACAAAAAACACGTTCAGTTCATGCCGTGAAAAGCACTGACCAATGCAGAAACGTACCATGAGCAGTGACTGAAATCTACGGTGTAGGTGAAGTCGTTGTCTTCTTCTTTCCTCAGAGGGGTTGTCTAGTCCATTAAAAAGCTCCCCTTTCTGCACTGAGACCTCCTAAGTCTCAATTTAGGAGGAGCCAAGATGGCAGCTTGGAAACAACACCTGACGTGGGAGCTCTGCCAGGAAGCTGCTTTCAACCTGGGAATTTCTGGTGAGGGTAGGATTTCTGGGCCAGTGGTGGAGGAGTGCGAGAGGGAGTCAGAGTGGAACCAAGGAAAAGCCTATAATTTACCCTTGGGCTGGCAAACAGAGGCCAAAACAGGGATCCCGCTGGGGGGTTTTGGCTTTGCTATTTCTCTCTGCCCTCCCCCTGCCCAAGACCAGCCCCCACACCAGTATCTCCTGACAGGCCTCCTGTGGAGCTAATTTCTTTATCAAGATTCCTGGTTCAGCAGGAGTGTCATCCAAAGGAGGCGGGATATCTCCCCTGAGCAAACGAATATTTTTTTCCTTTTTGAAGGGGGCTGGAACTCTGTGTGGGTGACAGAATACCTGGCCAATCAGGGCCTCAGCCTTGCTTTGGTTAGATGACTTGTCTTTCTTAAATCTGCCTCTTGAGTTTGTTTGATAGTTCTTCTTGTACTTGTTTGTTTTTGCTTGGTTTAGGAAGGGGACAAGGCTGTGCGCAGCCATTCTGGAATGGTTTAATCTGCAGACTGAGTGTTAGGGTATTTTATTTTATTATTATTATTATTTGTGCTAGTTTGCTTTCCTCCTTTCCAGGTTGACCAAAATTAGCTGTTGTTGCTTTTTTCCCATGGATAGGTGACTAGTTATACTATCCCTTGTGGGAGGAACTTGTTTTTCTCTCTTTCTTTTTTCCACTTTTCTTTTTCTTTCCTCCTAGCTGATAAAAAAAAAAAACTCTTTCCCTTCAATGCTTTATTTTCATTTTTCTTTCTGTATTCACTGGCACTTGTTTGTGAATTATCTTGTGGAAGAAGTGGACTCTGTCTCTCTCTTTTCTCTCTCGCTCTCTCTCTCTTGCTCAGTCTCTCTTTTCTCCTTTCCTTTCTCTTCCCACTATCTCTAGAATTTATAGTTGACAGTTGATTTTTGTAATTGTCTATTCTTGCTTTGTCTTTTTTTTCTTTTTCTTTTCTTTTCTTTCCTTTTCTTTTTGATTTTTTTTTTTTGGAGTGGAGGTGTTGCTTGGCTAACTGGTTTTAGTTGAATTGCATTAATCTTTGCTCCAGTTGCTATTGTTGTACTTTCTGAGGTTTGTGACTTCATTTGTGGAAAGACTTTAGTTTAATGTGGCTTGTACTCACACAACACAACAACTGAAGAACGACAGGACAGAAAAATACAAAACAGATCAACAACAACAAAAAAAGGTTAAATAAAGAGCAAATAAATTGCGACCACAATGAATCAGGACAGGCTCCCAAAAGAAACTCCAAATGAGTCAGAAGCAACTATAAATAAGGAAAGTGTCCAAGCACTAACAGACTTATTAATCATAGAAATGAGGACAGCTATTGAGGAAAAAGCTGCCAGAAGTAGGGAAACAACAGATGAGACCCTTAAGGAAAATACTAGCTACCTTGAGGTAATTAGAGAACTGAAAGCTAAGAAAAGGGGCGCACGTGGTTAAGCGCACACATCACAGTGCTCAAGGTCCTAGGTTCAAGCCCCTGGTCCCCACCTGCAATGGGAAAGTCTCACAAGCAGTAAAGCAGGGCTGCGGGTGTCTCTCCATCTCTCTACCCCCTCCCCTCTCAGACAAATGATGAGGTAGAGAAAACCAAGAAGGAGGTAAAAGAGCTAAAAAAAGAGATTGTCAGACACTGAAAAGAACAACAGAAACATATGGGATGATCTCAAAAGAAGTAACATTCGCATAATTGGCTTATTAGAGGAAGAAAGAGAAGAAGGGGAAGAAAACATTCTAGAGGAAACAATAGAAGAAAACTTCCCAGATGTAAACAACAGAAAAACACATTAAGATTCAAGAGGCCCAGAGAGTCCCAAACAGAATCCACCCAGACCTGAAGACACCAAGACACATCATAGTGAAGCAGGTCTGCAGGTGTCTGTCTTTCTCTCCCCCTCTCTGTCTTCCCCTCCTCTCTCCATTTCTCTCTGTCCTACCCAACAATGGCAACATCACAGTAATAACTACAACAACAATAAAAACAAGGGCAACAAAAGGGAATTAAATAAATATTTAAAAAAAGAATAGGGAAGCTACCAGGGGAGGGGATACGGAGCTCTGGGGTGGGACTGTGTGGGCTTGTGCCGCTCGTCCTGGGGTCCTGCCCTCCTGCTCTAATTTCCAGTGGACACTGTGTTGCTGCTCATCTCTCCACACTCCCAGCTGCACCAGCTGCTGCCTGCCAGGATCCCAGGGCTGCTGGGAGCAATGCGCTGTCTCTCCAGCCTCTGCAGTGATGCCGCTGTCCACAGCATCAGCTTACACCACTGAGTCATCTCGGGACCAGCATCGCCAAGGATGACTCACTTCAGCCCAACTTGACTGCCGGGATAGCCTGAGGGTACTTCTTCCCGAGCTAGTGCTCTTTGGGTTGGAGAGAACTCAACTGGAGCCGATCTAGGCTGCTGCGTGGGAGAGGGATCAGGAACTCGTGCTGCACTAACTTCCGCAGGAGATACACTCTGGAACTCTCGGAGCTGGAAAGCAATTTCCAAGTGTCTTTAATCAGAAGAGCAGCTGTTTTTATACTCTCCAAGTAGGGTGGAAACAGGATGTGACATAGAGAGGGTGGAGAGAAAAGTGACTGGTGAAAATCAGAGTGTGACAAGGAGGGGGCGGAACAGGCGAGAATCCTATCACTGAACCACCAATGCCCTGGAGGGAGTGCTTTATGTAAATGTAAAAGTGATTTATGTAAATAGACCAAAGCTTTGGATCAGTAAATCCCTATATAGGCATATGGTTAAGCAGAAGCCAGGGGGAGGTGGCATACTACCCAACATCTCCCCCTTTCTTTTTAACTATTTGCCATAGTATCAGGAGTGCGGGGCACTTTGTGAGGCAGGGAGACTGATAAGAGGCACACCTTTTTTGGGGTTCTACTGTCCCTCCTTGCTCAACCTCTCCGTGGAGAGAGAGACTGACAGGATTGACACACCCCTCAGGCTCAAGCCCTTCCAAGCTCAACCATATCCTCACAATTCCCCAACATCTTCCTCTTACTTAATGGCCATATATAACTGGGTCAATGTCTGTAAAAGGCTTCATCTCTGTCAGGGGAATAGCAGTGTAGGGGTGAACGGAAACCTGTTGGGAAGAAAGCAGAATGATAGTGTGTAAGTGTCTTCAAAAAGAACTAGCACAAGACAGGGAGGGATAAGTAAGAGTAGCAAGAGACAGAGTGAGCCTGATGGGTGGAGGAGTGGGGGCCTGATAAGCCGAGGGGCTAGAGGGGTGATCTGGCATTGCAAAATCCCGAGTCAGCTGGCGGAAAGTTCTATGAACTGCTACAGTCACACTTCAAGAAGTCCAGCAGTTAAAAGGAGTGTCCAGCAAGTTCTATAGAAGCATCAGTCCAATGTCAACGGCCAGGAAATAAATGCCACACGTCTATCTTGATGGAGGAGGACGGCCTCTGGAACTTTTCTTCTCTGTAGAGAGTGACCTGGAACCGCCAAAACATGGTGGGCGAAACAGAAGCAGGAAGAGCAGACACCGATGGTTGAGAGAAAGGCAGTAGGAAAGTCTTGTCCTTTGGAGTCTGTGAATCAGGTTCTCCAGATCATGCCAGGTCACATCATGGGTTTCAGGGGATGGCTGTAATTGTGGGTGATGTCAGAGGTCAGGGGTCCAAGATGGATTTCTGGGGATTCTATATGAGCAGATGCTTCTTTATGCGAAGGCTTGTCATAGCTGTAGTCAATTACTTATGAAAAAACTTTGTAACAAATTAGAAGTTTACTACAATTGATAACTCAATGATTATAATTGGTTTAGGTATCTTTATAATTTCGTGTAAAGGTCATCTTATGTGACCTCATGTAGCAGTCTTTATATAGCAAAATTTTCATACTGAATTTAAGTCACATATATTGATTCTTAACTATTTTTACATTGGGTTTTTAAGCAAACTCAGGTTACTAGAGTTAACACATTTTAGTGACAATTTTTTTTGGTACATTTACAATATCGGATTGATGCCAAATTTGTGTGGATTAATTTCCACAAGATAGCTTACAGGACATTTTTGGGGGCCCTCCAAAAATGTCCTGTATAGAGGATTTGTATTTTAACTTAGGAGATGATGAATTGTCACATTGAATATTTAGAGTTTTATCTTAAACACCCAGTTACTTAAATGAATTGATATTACCTCTTCTCGTAAAACTGTAGCTTCAAAGTTACAATTTAACTGTTAAGTTAATGTTTACCAAACTTGAAACACGCATATTAAACATATAGTTTATAACACACAGGAGAAGAAAAACTTGTAAATAAGACATATCATTTCAAATGTGAATTTAGATCTACTGTCATAGTTGAACCATCTTTACTCAGACAGTTTAAGACTAAACATTTCATATTGATATCAAGACTTAAAAAAGAAATCAAAAGGGGGAATGAACAATTTTTGGACTGTTTCTGGACGTCTCCAGAAACCATGGCTGCGTCCAGCCGTTTTATATAAAGTCAGTTAACTTTCAGAGTACTCTGAGCACAATGGGTCATACAAAAATTTTGGTCACTCAACTCACTCAATTTTTTTTCCCACTCACTCACTCACAAAACACAACTGGCCAGTCATAGCATAAGACATTCATTTGGGGGGGAAGAGTTCTGTGAATCAGATTTTTTTTTGATTCTGCCATGCTGTATTATGGATCCTGGGGTGCATCCTGTAGCCAGTCCTCTTGCAGCCAGTCTTCTTGCAGTGTTTCTTGTTCTTCAGGGATATCAGCGCCATCATGTGGGTATTGCCGGACATGGCGGGCAGGAACCCAAACAGGCTTGGAGTAATTTTGTGGAAAAATACATGCGAAACCCCTCCCCATAGTCAACAGGGGGTCAGGTCCTTTCCAAATTTTATCAAGTGGGTCTTTCTATTTGACTTTAATAGCTGGGAGGGTGGGTGGTGTTTGCCAATGAAGAATTATAGGAGGTTGGTCTGAGTTTTTGTAAATATTAAAGAGATTTAATGTAGTTAAGGCTTTTGCCAGCTGGATATTAGGGGGGTACATTTCCCCTTTTTCTTTATTTAATTGAGCCTTAAGAGTTTGATGGGCCCTCTCAACAATGCCTTGTCCCTGTGGATTATACGGAATGCCTGTAGTATGAGTAATGTTCCAGAGGGAACAAAAATCTTTAAATTGTTTGCTGGTAAAAGCAGGTCCATTATCTGTTTTAAGTTGAAGATGTAAGCCCATTACAGCAAAACAGGAGAGCATATGGCTTATAAGCTTTTTTGAGTTTTCTCCAGTCTGAGCTGTAGCCCACATAAACTTAGAGAAGGTATCAATTGAGATGAACACATATTTTTGTTTGCCAAAGTTAGGTATGTGGGTAACATCAATTTTCCAAAGAGCGTTGGCTTTTAAACCTCGAGGATTAACCCCCAGAGTCTGAATAGCAGGTGTTTTGATTAGACCTGCACAGGAGGAACATGTAGCAAGAATACGTTTTAACTGTGGCAGAGGAATATCAGGAAATAGAGCTCGAAGACCTTTAAGATTAACATGGGTTAGGGAATGAAAGTCAGCAGGATTAGAGACAGAGGCTAGGAGAATTCCTGTGGAGGCAAGGTGGTCGGCTGCAGCATTCCCTTCGGACAGGGGACCAGGAAGAGGGCTGTGGGAACGTAGGTGCTGAACATACAGTGGATGGGTTCGAGAACAGAGCATAGAGGCAATTTGAATTAAAAGAGGAGAAAGTGGGTTGTCATCAATTCTTACATAAGATTGAGCAAGCCATGGAAGTAAGTTAACAGTATACACACTGTCAGAAAAAAGGTTGAAGGATTCTGGTACAGCTTTTAATGCAAGGAAAACAGCATAAAGTTCTTTGTACTGAGGGGAATTATCAGGAAGCTCAGTAAAGAGAGGTTTGGGGTATTGCCGGTCTGGATAATATATAAGGGCAGCAGCTCCCTTTTTTCCACCATCAGTGAACACTGTAGGAGCAGAGGGGATGGGATCTCGAGAGAAAAGTTTAGGTACTAGTAGAGGCAACAGAGGTAAAGAAGCTATCAAATTATTAGAGGGAAAATGATTATCTAATTGTCCTGGAAAACCCATTAAACATGGCAAAACGAGAATGGTGGCATATGAGCCACTCTGTATCTGTGAGAGAAAAGGGAACAATGATTGAATCTGGTTCCCTTCCTAAGACCTAAACCTATCTGTTTCTTCCTTGGCGAACCATAAATGCTAAGGCATCAATCTCGGTAAGGAGTCTTGGAGCTCTGCCTACTGGCGTATGAAGCCATTCGAGAACGCCATGTTTCTGCCACAATGCCCCCACTACCGTGGGGGTGGAGTTAAAGATTAGAAGATTTACTGGAGAGGAGGGGGAGAACCGAACGAGGTGCATGTCCTGGAGAGCCTGGTTAACTTTTTCCAGAGCCAAGGAGGCTTCGGGGGTTAACATACGCTTTGGGGAGGGCTGTTTGTTTCCTTTTAACAGATCGAACAGTGGTTGCAGGCAGCTCGTAGGCAGATAAAGATACTGCCTAAGCCAATTCAAATTTCCAAGGAAACTTTGTAAAGAAGCAAGAGTGAGATTAGAAGGAAAAGTAACACAAGGTTTTAAAGGACGAATCTGCGTTAGGGAAAACTCTGAGCCTAAGAAAGATATTGGAGGGATTAGCTGTATCTTCTCAGGAGCTACATTAAGTCCACTTCTCTTAAAGGCAGGGATTAGAAAATCACGTAGGGTGGAGAGATCTGTATCTAATTCTCCCCATATTAACACGTCATCCATATAATGAAAAACCTTAAGGCCCTTATGAATATATGGAAAAAGGGTAGATTTAACAACCTCTTGACAAATAGTAGGACTATTAGCCATGCCCTGGGGCAGTACCACCCATTCAAATCTATCGGCAGGGCTGGCATTATTAATAGAAGGAACAGAGAAAGCAAAACGTTTACAATCTTGTGGGTGTAAGGGAATAGAGAAAAAACAATCCTGTATATCAATAGCTATGATTGGAATTCCTGTGGGAATCGTGGAAGCAAGAGGCAAACCCCTTTGGGGGGAGCCCCAAACCTGCATGGTTTTATTAACCGCACGAAGATCTTGGAGGAGGCGCCATTTTCCTGAGCGCTTTTTAATCACAAAGACTGGAGTATTCCATGGGCTCCGAGAATGACGAATGTGTCCCAAAGATAACTGCTCTTGGACGAGTTTTTTAAAAATTTCTAGCTTCTCCCTAGGCAAAGGCCACTGTTCCACCCAGACAGGCTCATTAGAAAGCCAATCTAAGCGGGGAGTTCTGTTACGAACAGTGGCAGTTAGTATTGGGGGTGCTGGTTGGGTCTAGCACTCTCACAGGAGTGAGTGTGGTGTCCTGCAGAGGTGTCTGAGGATATCACTACATCTAAAGATTCCAGCAAGTCTCTTCCCATTAAATTGGTGCTTATATCAGCTATTAAAGGTTGAAAGTGTCTGGTAGTCCCTTCTGGATCTTCCCACACAAGGGAATCTCGTGTGCGGAATGCCTGAGTCAATCCTCCAACACCATGTAAGCGTGGTCCTGAGAGGAGTTCCCAACTCCGGGGAACCTCTGCTTGTCTTAATATTGTCTTATCTGCTCCCGTGTCAATCAAACACTTAAAAGGAATATTACCAATCTTTACTGTCATAGTTGGGACACCTTTCTAAAACAGGGGTGGTCCATAAAATCTCAGGCTCCGAATTCGAGCTGTTCTCTTGCTCTAGCCAGTTATTTCTATGCTGGAAGTTCCCACGTATCGCGGGTTCCTCCTTCTTCTCACCTTCTGTTATTGTTACTTGGTGTGGTGGGTGTAGCGATGGATTGGGTCCCAAGCTGGGCTTCTATTTGTGGAAGAAGGGCACAGCACCAAGCGGGCGACCTGCTTCATTCCCTCTTGGGGGCGGGGCTAAGGGAAGCCCCACACCTAGTTTAAATCCCTGTTTACATTTGGCAGAGGCATGCCGTTCCTATGGAACCTTGGCCAACAATCTCTCCTCCAGTGAAATCCTTTCTGGCATCTGGGACAAGGCATTCGTGGTCTCTGATTCCCTGTCTGGAGGCGGGGTTGCCCTGACTGGAGGTGGGGTCGCCCTGACTGAAGGCGGGGTCGCGGTCTATTTTCTGGACATTGGTTACGCCAATGCCCTTGGCGACCGCACTGAAAGCAAGCCCCTTTTTGCTTATGTAAGGTAGCTGCATAGGCCTGTAACATAGGTCCTTGAAAAGAGCTTGATCTGAGATCCTGTGTAGCTAGAATCCAAGTATCTGGGTGTTCGTTTTTAAGAGTGATACAGGCCTGTCGAAAATGTGGAAGCATTCCATCCCAGACTATGGATCGCAGGAGGAGAAAACGAGCGTCAGGATTATAAATCTTCCTTTCCAAACTCGACTGGACCCTGGCAATGAATTTAGCGAGGGATTCATCAGGTTCTTGTTGCAGGGAGAGAATGGGGGCTGAGGCTGCTCCCATGGGTGGTGTTAATCGCTCCCATGCTTTTAATGCACACAGGCGTACTTGATCAAAATACCCCGGTGGAAACTTGGCTTCCACCTGTTGAATCCCTGTTTCTAATTGGCCTGTTCCAAACAATGCATCAAAATTACCCTCTGGCTGATTTTGAATATTTTTCCGCGATTGTTGTAAACATTCGTCGCGAAAGAATGCCTCCCATTGCAGGAAGAGGGGGCCTGGGAGCGTAGCACGAATCACATCCCTCCAATCTTGGGGGGTATTAAGGTTCTGAAGCAGGCCTTGTAAAATGAACCTGGTCCATGGGGCATGAATACTGTCATCCTTGATAGCCTGGCGTAGTTCCTTCAGGTCTGTGGTGGAATATGGATACCAGGCCTGAGGTTTTTGTCTATTGGGGGCAACATTGACCGGAAATGTGTGGACTTGCTCTGATAAGTGTGTAGTGGTAGGAGGAGTCACCGAAGTGGAAGCTTCTGGACAAGTGGCCGAAGAAGTGGTTTTGGAGGCTACAGGAGAATTCGGACATGTGTCTGTCAAAACAGGGGTGGGTGAAGAAGCAGCCGTGGAGGCAGCAGGAGGTTCCGGACATGTGTCTGCCAAAATGGGGGCCTCAGGGCAAGATGCCAAAATAGGGGCCTCAGGGCAAGATGCAGAGGAATTAGGGTGGGTCAAGATCACGACAGGCCTTTGCTTCTTCTTGTTTTTAAGGTGCTGGTTAAGTTCTATGATCACTTCCTTTATCTCTTGGACCTCAGCATCTAGGTCCTTAAGCCTTTTGAGAGGTTGCCCTATATATCCCTTAAAAGCTGCTATGATGATCAACAGGATATAAGGTGCAGCCCCGAGAAAAATGTCCCAGATATATAAAAATTGTATACTGGAAAAAGAATGCAGAATTTGGAAAAGATTTTCCATGGTGGGGAGATCTCAGGATAACAATAAGAAAGAAAAAAAAATCACAGTGCCTTAACACAATATTGCAGATACCCAAAAGGTGTGTACTTATCTAAGATGTCTTCTTGTAAATCTGCTGCTTATGGGTCCCTGTTCAGGCGCCAGATGCCGGGATAGCCTGAGGGTGCTTCTTCCCGAGCTAGTGCTCTCTGGGTTGGAGAGAACTCAACTGGAGCCGATCTAGGCTGCTGCGTGGGAGAGGGATCAGGAACTCGTGCCACACTAACTTCGCAGGAGATACACTCTGGAACTCTCGGAGCCAGAAAGCAATTTCCAAGTGTCTTTAATCAGAAGAGCAGCTGTTTTTATACTCTCCAAGTAGGGTGGAAACAGGATGTGATATAGAGAGGGTGGAGAGAAAAGTGACTGGTGAAAATCAGAGTGTGACAAGGAGGGGACGGAACAGGCAAGAATCCTATCACTGAACCACCAATGCCCTGGAGGGAGTGCTTTATGTAAATGTAAAAGTGATTTATGTAAATAGACCAAAGCTTTGGATCAGCAAATCCCTATATAGGCATATGGTTAAGCAGAAGCCAGGGGGAGGTGGCATACTACCCAACACTTGACGAAAGTTTCCTCAGGGCCAGGCTGTGGCACACCTGGTTGAACACACACATTTCAGTGCACAAGGACCTGGGTTCAAGCCCCTGGTCCCCACCCAAAGGGGGAATCTCCACAAATGATGAAGCAGGGCTGCAGGTGTCTCTCCGTCTCTCTCCCTCTCTCCCTCCCCCTTCCTCTCTATCTCTCCTGTCTCTATCCAATAATACAATACATAAAATATTTTTAAAAAAAGGTTTCCTCAGTCTTGCCAACATTTCCTCCATGGTTTTACGGCCCCAAGGAGAGAACATGGATGACGTGGTCACGGTGAGCAAGTCCTTTCCCTCTGAGTCTGTGGTATCCTCTGCAGGACTAGAGGACTGAGCGGAGCTGGAGGCTGACCTGCTGCAGGGTGGCCAACGCAGTTCTCCGTGAGCTCGGACTGGCCTTCCTAGCAGCGCCTGGCAAGCTCCTAAAGCTGGGAGATTGTCTCCAAGACTCCGGATTTCTGTCTTCTCTTGAAAAACCTGAATGTGGGGCAGGGGGAGCTGGGGGGGACTTTCAGGCCCAAGGCTCCAAAGTCCCAGATTCAATCCCCTGCAACACCATCAGCCAGAGCTGAGCAGGACTCTGGTAAGAAATAATAAATAAATAAATATTTACTTATTTAAAAAAAGAAAGAAAAAGGTGGTGGTGCACCTGGCTGAGTGCTCACATCACAGTGCACAAGGACCCGGGTTCAAGCCCCTGGTCCCCACCTGCAGGAGGGAAAGCTTCAGGAGTGGTGAAGCAGGGCTTCAGGTGTCTCTCTGTGTCTCTCCCTCTCCCTATCTCCCCTCCCCCTCTCAATTTATTTCTGTCTCTATCCAACAGTAGATAAATAAAAATGTTTAAAAAGAGAAAAAAGAAAGACCAAAATGTAACCAGTGCGCTCAGCCTGGAGAGCCAGCACCCCGTCCCCAGGCAGTCTCTCCTGACGATGCCTGAAGGTGGCTATGCCCAGGCCCCGGGGTGGGGGGCTGGCGGCTGCCTGCTAACAGACCCAGAGCTGCCCAGCTGGTGAGTAAAGCACTAGGAAGTGTCAGGTCCTAAATTGTTGGTCTGCTTCTAGCTCTGCTTCTGGGACCCCTTCTGTTACATTGCTTGATGTTGTGGTCTATTTACATGATCTTTCTGTTACACTGGTTTGGTCTCACTGCCCCCACCTCCGGGAGATTTGGTTTAGCCCTTGCTAGTTTCGTGCTTCTCCCTTCTCCCCACCCCCTACCCTACGTACTTCCTGGGTTCCTGCCGCTGCCAGAGGAGGAGAA
Source organism: Erinaceus europaeus (assembly GCF_950295315.1). Lineage (NCBI taxonomy): Eukaryota > Metazoa > Chordata > Mammalia > Eulipotyphla > Erinaceidae > Erinaceus > Erinaceus europaeus. The sequence continues at coordinate 250,873 of NC_080162.1, read as the reverse complement.
AGAGGCAGGACAGATCTGTGTGGTGATGAGGTGTTGGACTGTTTGCCTGCTCGTGAATAAAGATTAAACTGCGTTCTCAGCTCAGCCATGTGTTTCTGGTCATCTGTTAGCTGCCCATGAAGCCAGCCCGGTGAAAACAACATATGGCGGCCAAACAACACTAAATGTTGAGGGGAGACTGACGAGGCTCTGAGGGGAGCCCTGGAGCTATCAGTCTACTCCTGAAAGTGTCCAGTCACAGAGACTTCCTCTTTCTTTTTAAGTCTTTCCTTTTTTTCCTTTTTAAAAATCTTTATGTATAGGATAGAGATAGCCAGATATTGAGGGGGAAGGGGAGACAGAGAGGGAGAGACAGGGAGACACCTGCAGCCCTGCTTCACCACTCACAAAGCCTTCCCCTGCTGGTGGATCCATACTCCCAGCCCCTCTCTCTCTTCCCTAGTGAGACAGGGCACCGGCACACTTGGGTACGTTCCAAGAGCTTCTTCTCTGTGGCGCCAAACTCCTGTTAGCGCCTGGCTGCATGGTGGCCTGAGTGTGAAGGTCCAGCCCCTGCACTTCAATGTTCCTCTGACTCCTCATCCACTTGAGCGGCTCCCTCTGTGTTTCCTGTGTGACGCCAAGCTGCTGCCCCTGAGTTTGACTGTAAAAGCCATATATACACATAGACCTCAGAACATTATTTATCTAAGATATTTCTGAGTCAGAGCCCTGCTCAGCTCTGGGGCTTGAACCTGGGACTGCACAGCCTCACACACCCAAGTCTTTTTTCTTTAATGTTTCAGAAAGTATATTTTTATTCTATTCTATTCTATTCTATTCTATTCTATTCTATTCTATTCTATTTCATAGGACAGAGAGAAATTTAGAGGAAAGAGGAAGATAGGGAGAAAGGCAGAGAGACACCTGCAGATCTGCTTCACCAACTGTGAAGCTTTCCCCCTGCAGGTGGGCACTGGGGACTGCACACTGAGACGTTAGCCAGGTGCGCCACCACCTGGGCCCACAAAGTCTCTTTACATAACCGTGTTGCTATCACCCCAGCCCTGGCATTCCTTACCTAGACCCTCTCAGGACAATGCCTAACTGCAGAACGTATGGTCACAACGTCTGGGTGCAGCCCTGTCTCTAAGGGGAGATCCAATATGACTACAAGCGCAGGCTGACATCCTGCTCCCAAGAGACCAAACTCTACTCATTTCGCACTATGACTGTACTTACATTGGACACTGAAACATCTCTTCTATGGGGGCAAAACACCGGTCAGCTTCACAGAAATTTCCCAACAGTAGAACCACGTAGCTCCACTGGGCTGGAAAAGCCGTATGCCTGGGGGTTTCCAGCCACCCAGTATAACTCTGGAATGGAGACTGACTCCAGAACACACCTCCGTGCAATCCTCCATGGAAACACTTTACCTTGTCTTTGTCAGCAGCTTTCAGACCTTGGAAATACTGGGTCCTTTCATTTACACACCCATTAGCTGAGTTCCTAGTCTATGCCAGTCAGGCACTGGTCATCATGAACACAGTGAACAAAGCTCCTATTCTCAGTGGTCACTGGCATACAGTCAAACAAAATGAAAGCAAACAGCAACAGAAAAATTCAAGTTGCAGTAAGAACTTCAAAGAAAACCCAAAGTGTGCCAGGAGGGAGAAGAACACTGAGAAGACAGCTGAGCTCCGACAGTGCACGTGGAAGGCCTCCGTGGAGGATGTGCAAGATGAGGTCTGCCAAGAAGATGCAGAGCTTTCCTGGCAGGAGGGAGAGCAGATCAAAGAACTCTGTCTCTGCTTTGGTGCTGAGGAAAAACAAAGAACAACCAAACAAAACCCCAGACAGCATGGCTACAGCTGCAGGGAGACATTCCTGGTGACACAAGACAAAGACAGGTAAGGGCGTAAGACTCAATAGTGCTTCGGGAGCTGTGGAAAGCTTGAGTGGAGTGGCAACGTAACCCAGTGTTTCAGAAAAGATCTCTTTATATTTTTTGATAGAGACAGAGGAAGAGAGCGAGTGAAACACCCCAGGACTGAACCTTCCTTTAGTGTGGTGGCTGAGCTCAAACCCCAGACACACACAGCAAAGCAGCACACTATCCAAGTGAACTATTTCACCCACCCAAAAGTTTTACTTTTTATTTCTTTTTAATTTTTAAAAATCATCTTTATTTACTGGATAGAGACAGCCAGGGATTGAGAGGGAAGGGGGTGATATATATATAGAGAGAGAGACAATGAGACACCTGCAGCCCTGCTTCACCACTCGCAAAGCTTTCCCCCGGCAGGTGGGGGCAGAGGGCTCGATCTTGAGTCCTTGCACATTGTAGCATGTGTGCTCAACAGATGCACCACCGCCTGGCACCTACTTATTTTTTAATGGGGAGGGGGAAGAAACCAAACATCACTTTAGCACCTGTGATACCAGGGGCTGAGCTCAGGACCTCACACCTGAGGGCCCAACACCTTATCCACTCATTATTTCCCGCATCACCTAGTTTCCATTAAGAGAAAACATTCTTGATGTTCTAAGGCAAACAGACTGGAAGGCACTAAGAGGAATAAGGTGGATTGAGAGAATGTTGCAGGAGTGGGCAAGAGGAGATGGCAGAGTAGGGTGTTGGCAGTGAGGAGAAAAGAGAGGCAGACCTTGAAATATTTTGGTGACGTAGTTGCCAGGATCTGTCGGGAAATTGTGAGGAGCCTCACAAAGCATTAAGCCAGCTCCCCCTTCTCCACCCTGCATTCCTGATAATATGGCTTATCTACATAATCATTGTTTTGCCTGGAAGATCCCCATCAATTTCCATTGATCTATCTTCTTTCTACCCTCAAGACACTCCCTGCCTCCAGGGTATTATTAATCCTACCAGTTAAAACCCTCGCAACAGTTGCTAAGGAAGTTCCTACCTTTCCAGCTGCCTTTTGCCTTTCTCTGCCCCCTTCATAGCCATTTCTGTTTCCGACTTGCCACTTCTGGGTCTGTCTTTTGAAAGCCATGGCTCTCTGATCAATAAAGAATTGCATTGTCTCGCCACATGCTTGGTTCATGAGTCATCTCTCTCCCTCGTGTCACTGAGTGAGTAGGAGCCCAGGCTGGCTCCGGTTGAGTTCTCTCCAACCCAGAGAGCACACACCTGGGAAGAGACACCTCCATGCTAGCCCGGTAAGGATCTGCCGGTGGACTGGTGTGGGAGGTAAATGATGTCTCCCGGAGTTCTGGCCTGATGGATGGAATGAATGGACACCCAGCAGAAGAAAGCCAGAAAGGAAGGGTGCTCTGCTCAGAGGAAGGGGGAGGCTGGGTCCTGTTACTGGAGTGCCTTCCCTCTTCACAGCTGCATTGGAGCTCACTAGAGATTGAGATCACAGTTGTCAAACTTAGGAAGCTGGAAATCTTGAGTATTTGGAGCAGGCGTAGACTGGAATGGTTGCTGTGGCTATGCTGGTGACTAGGTGGCAAGCAGATTCACCACTCTGCTAACCTTCAGACTGCTGGCCAACACCCTGACACACCGGGCAAGAATGTGCTGCAGACTAGGACTCTTTACGTGAGCTTAAAAAGGAACTGGCTGCTTCTCTGTTCCTCATACTCAGCTGAAAAACAAACATCATCGTGCACAAGTCTTTGTCCCACCTGCAGGGGCATCTTCACGAGCAGCGAAGCAGGGCTGTGGGTCCCTCTTTTCCTCCCTCTCTACCTTCCCCTCCTCCTCAATTTCCCCCTCTCATATATGTCATATATAAGGATGCTGGGAACTGTGGATTCATCTTACAGAAGTTAAGCCCCAGCAATATACATATACATATATATGCAAATGAATATTTGTTGGGCCTATGTGTCAGCTTGATAGAGCTTAGGGAGAACTACTCCCATCCTTGGATGGAGGTCTGAGAAGATACCCTCTTGGTGAGTCTCTCTCAACCGAGGTGAGCAAAGGGGAGAAGCTCAGACTTAGTTCTTTCCTTCTTGACTCTCAGGCCCACAGAAACCCCAATACTTCTCCCCATTAACTGCAGGCCACATGGCCACCTACTTTAAGATTCACTTACTCAAAGTCACCTTACCTTCTGATCACAGAGGAGAACACACCTTATCACACACTCCATCATACACCTCAGACCCCAGACAAGAGAAATTCCAAACTCTATGGCCTTTTGATATCCATCTTCTCTCTGTCTCACTCTACTGGTTTAACCCCATATGCTTCTCTCAAATACCTTTGGATAATTAAGTTGCTTGTGTCATGGAGAATAACTGTCTTGTATCTCATCAATTCCTGTCATACCAGCCCCCTACCATAAGGGCAAGCTGATCTTTAAGAAACCTGTAATTTCTGACATATTTCAATAATTCCCTTTGTTTGGTTTTCTATTTAACTCATGTCCACCTGCTAATAAACGAGATCTGAGCACGCTGCAGTCTCCCTGGTGTCTTTACTTCGTGTTGTCCCCTGTCGTGAGTGAGAAAGAACAGGTCCGTTACCTTTCCCCTGGAGATCACCCTGCCAGAGACCCTGACAGATATTGTTTTGTGTATTAGGAAGTCTTTAATTGACTCTTCCTGTGTTTGGAATGGAATTGTACATTTTATTTGACAGGGAGAGAGAGAGAGAGAGCCCATAGCACCAAAGCTTAGCTTCCTGCAGTGCGGTGGGGGCAAGACCAGGCTCAAACCTGGTCACTACCCGCGTGAGCTCTAACACTCTAACACTGGTCTGACGTGCACTATCTTGATGTTAGCACAGCACATCTCTAGCCAGAAGAGCCAGTCAGCATTGGTCTGTAGGTTTCTGACAGACAGAAACTGTGGTGCCTGCAGGAATCAATTGGTATAACACTTTAGGTGTGATTATAGCATAAAGCTAAAATAAGAGATTTGGTCACTGCTCATTGACCTCAAGCTTAATTTATTTGGATTGGTTTAAGCCCCAAAGAAGACAGTTTTTCCTCCAAACCAGCCTCCACTTATGGTTCTGTTGTTATCAGCTGTGCTGTCCAGCCCCCCTCCACCCCACAAACAGAGCTGCTGGCTCCTACTGTGAGCAGGGCGCACATGTCTGCCGGTGCCCACCAGCCTCCTCCTGTGACATTGGCTGCGAGCTCAATTTTTATCTCCTCGCTAGACATCCTGTGCCTTCTCTGCAGTCCAGCTCTGGGCCTTCTGCTCTGCTCACATGTCAGCTCTCTGACCTGCAAGGTCTCCAAGCCAGACACCCGGCTTTGATGTGTCTGTCCCCTTGTTCCTGATGTGAATTCACAAGCACCTGCGGGAGATGTACCACCTGCCTGAGCTCCAGGTGTGCTCCACTGAACAGCTCACCTGCCTGAGCTCCAGGTGTGCTCCACTGAACGGCTCACCTGCTGCTCCCTCAACTCTTACGCTGTTGTGATTAGCCCCTCCTGACTGCAGGTGCATGCCTCCACTACTCCATGGCTAATCAGTTTTATTGCTTTTTCTCTGCTCACATCAGGACGGTCCATCATCACTGCCAAATACACCTGGTGTTTCCTGGCGTCTCTGATAGCAGTGGCGAGTCCTAGCTATGAGACAGCCTTCCTGCCCTATGTGCTGCAAGTCCCAGACCCACCTGCTGTGCTGACTGTGACTCCCACAGCTTCTCTCCAAAGCATTTTATTTCTCTGGCTTCTGCCAAATGTTGATTCCCTTTATCCAAACTGATTGTTTCTTTTTGAAATAGAAGGTTTTAGGGAAGGTGTCCTTTTTCGCATGACTATTTATAGTTAAATTAGATTATAAACAGGTAGAAGACCCGCTTAAGATGCCTTTATATGGTGCAGTATTCTAGACCTCAAGAACACTGGCTTGTGCTCCCACAGGATTTGTCTGTTGGCAGAAAGGAGAATTACACCTCAGCTCACTTTGCAGCTACTCATTCAGGTCTCTCAGTAAGCCTACAGCATTTCTTAAATATATAACTCAGAAATTTTCTTTTCCTCTGAGTAGTTGAAAAGTACATAGTATCTTGATTAGGGCTAGAGCAAAAGCCTTTGGCATGTAAATAATTAACATAACCATTGTGTTATCTTTTACTAACCCAAGCCAGTTTTGCCTGTTTAGTTGAGAAAGTATTTTAAAACCTTTTTTTTTTTTTTGAGTTACTTAAACAATTTTAAGTAAAATGTTTAACTTTGTTTGTTAGGATCTTTGTTTATCACAAAGCTATCACACCCTTAGGGCAGCTATGAACAAGGGTGGGTACATAACTTAATTGATCTTTCACTTTGATTTGGATAGGTAACTTAAAAAGCTAAGATAAACCTCATAGCTGAAATGTTCAAAATAAATTTTTACAGTTAACATTTCTTTTAGATGACCATTTTACACTAAATAATTTTGTTGAATCACATCTGCCAAATAAAAATTTTTATCAGGCCAGGAATAGCACGTTTAACCCTTTTTTCCTGGCAAGGCCACTGCTCTACCCAGACTGGGTTATTAGAAAGCCAGTCAAACATGGAATTTGTTACAAACAGTGGCAGTTGGTATTGGGGTGCTGTTAAGGTTTAGAATTTTCACAAGAGTGAGAGAGACTGTAGAGGCATTTTACCATGCCTAGATATCTCAGAAAATATTTTAACTAATGAATTGATGCTGATATTAGCTATCAGAAGGACGAAACTGTCGTATATTTTACTCTGGTAAAGGTGTGCCAACTCTATGAGTCGGGATCTTTAAAACCACATTTAGCTTAACTAAATCTTATTTAAAACTTAAAACAAACTTTAGTTACTTAGGGGTTAACACACATTAATGAAAACAAGGTTAGCACACAGACTTAAACAGACATTCTTGGTGAAAAGAAAAATTTTCCCTTTGAAAAGTGGCTTTTGGATTTCTAACTCACATCCACTCCACTCCCCCCCCCCCCAGGGGCGTTTATGGCTTAGGGGATGATTCACTGAAGTCTTTGCCAATCTGTGGAGCAGGAGCTCTGTGCCATGATTGGCTGCGTGGATGGAACAGGCGGGCTTAGTTTACCACCATGCATTGAGAAGCCCGGAGAAAAATCTTTGAAAGTTCTTTTTCTGGGCTAAGGTACATTTTACAGTTTTCAAGAAACAAATCATTAAATTTCTATCATTAAATTTCTATCAAAAATGTGTACTTGTTCTCTGATTAATAGCTTTTAAGTTAAAGAGAACATCTTGTTTGATTGATTTCATCCTTTCTTTAAAGAATAGCTTGCTAGCCAGATAAGATCTCACTCAGAATTGGTTTAGCGCTTTCTGAGAGCTCTGGGGGGAAAAAGCTGGATCTTTTTGGCTAGCTAATTTTAAGATAATGCCAAATCAAGAGCCCACAGTTCTTTAATTGTAAATGCTCTCGTTTTTTTTTCTACTAATTTTCTAAGGAAAGCTGTTTTTTGTGCTAGTTGTGGGGGGTCTTAAGGTTGTCAAAGAGGGGTAAATCTTAACAGGAGGGCACTTAGCAGGTGGCCTCAGGGGTGGGGCCTTCTGAATCAGGCATGGGAATAGAGACAGACTCACAAACAGAAGGTGGCCTGGAGTGTCCCTGTAAGACTTTTTCTCCCTCTCTCATGACTCCCTGTACATCAGGACAATGTTTATAGACTTTGAATATATCATTTACTAAATTCCAATAAGAAAAAGCCTGGACTGGAATCTTTTCTGGACCAGAGGTCTCATAAAAATCTCTTAAACAGTTTCCTACTCTAGCCCATCTTTTTTCATCAATAGTCCCCTCTAAGGGAAAACATGGACAAACATCACTCACAAAATAAAAAAAACTTCTTGAGATCCTTTTTCTTAACCCTTACTCCTTGTGTCTTGAGGGAGTCCCTGAGTCCTTTAATAAACAAGTCTTGTTTACTAAATGCCTGTCCCATGGTAGTGCTTACCTTGCCACTGTGACACTCCTCCAGATGCAACTCACAGCCGGGCAGTTCCGTGGCGATCTATGCGAGCCTTTGCGTTACCCCCTCAGCCGTGGTGACTTGGTGAATTCGGATAGGCCTATCCTCTTGATCAGCGGTGTTCCAAGGTCCAGAAGGCTTCTTTGCCCCACGTTTGGGCGCCAGATGCCCCGGCCAGTGGGGCGTGAACAGGGGCTAGGAACCCACGAACCAGGAATGAATGGAACAGGAGACACGAGAAATGACAGCAAGACAGGATTCTGATCAAGTTGCAAAATTTTATTGTGTTTACAGGCATTATAAGGCTTTGGGGAAGGGGGAGTGGAGGAGGAGGAGGAGGGGGAACAATTATCAGGGTGGAATGTCCCTTGCAACATACATAGCCGAAACCATGTTTGTTACTATAACTATGTGGTGTGTCACCTGATTTCTGATAAATGGCCTATCTGCGGGGAAATAGAAACTTGTCTCAAGGGCTTCCATTGTTTCAAAGCTTATCTTCTATAAAGCAGAGAAATGGCTCTTGGCATCTAGACACCCGATAGCATTCATTACTTGCATCTTTTTCCTCCTACCTGTAGTTATCTTTAAAAATCTTTATTTATTATGAAAATAAGCTTTCATGGTGGGAATGGTGTGGATTCAAACCCCTGTCGACATGTAATTCTGTAATATAAAAAATAAAAAATATATTTAAAAAAGAGAAAAAAACATAACTATTATGCTATCTACCACTGCCCTTCTAAAGTTTTACAATGCATATTTCCAAACCTATTAAAAAGTCAAGTAATAGTTTAATAAAACCAAAATGAACATCATGAAAAAAAAAGAAAAGAAAAAAGAAAAGAAGCTTTCAAATTATGCAGGTAAAATCTTCAAGGTTCCAACCACTCCCACACACCCACACACCTCTGGTAGCTTTCAGTCTGATGTTAACACCCCAGGTGTTACTTATCTGGAGCCAATGTTGTTGATTGAGTCCACACATCCTTGTTTGAGCAAATAACAGGAACAAACAACTCCCTCCACAATGAATGCACCTCAAGGTGTCATGTTTCTGAGAATCTCATCTGAAAATTGATTTCCCTGAACCGTGGTGCAATATGATTTTTGTTAACACACTTGTTAATTTACTGGGTACAAATGGTAGAAATTCTACCCAATGTCAGGTACCTCCAAGCCAGAATAGCCCAAGTAGTGACCCAGAGCAAAAAACAAAAACAAACGAACAAACCAAAAAACTGCCCCACTCTGAAGGGAGGCTGGCAGCTGTGCCCATGAACTGCAAGCTCAGACCTGCAGGGTGCAGAGGCTGCAGACTCCTGTTCTGGTCTGGGTAGCCGTGGGCCCTTGGTCAGATCGACGGGGTTACAGCTTATGCTATTTGCGTGCTTTCCTCATGTTTGGGAACCTCTGCCCTGATGCAGCTCTCTAGGCCTATCCTCAGCTCTGAGACCATCTTCCCAGATAATGCGTTCAGCCCACCTGCATGTTAGCTGTCAGGCTGAGGCAAAAATTTCTAAAGTTATGGCACCATGGGATATAATTAAAATAGACTTCCTAGCTTCTTCTAACATTAAGATCCCAAATCTCACCTGTTATATTCTTACCCTTAGGTTCCTGCTACTAAACAGTTTGTCTTGTTTTATATCTCGCTGCCTTTCAGTCACAAAAACTGCAGATGCTACTATGATTCCATGCCGACTTCCCTCGGCAGACGCCCTCACCATGTGTCCTGGAGCCTCCCCTCCCCAGACCCCTACCCCACTAGGGACAGACAGACACAGGCTGGGGGTGTGGGTCCACCTGCCAACACCCATGTCCAGTGGAGAAGCAATGACAGAAGCCAGAACTCCCACCTTCTGCTCCCCATAAAGAATTTGGGTCTAGACTCCCAGAGGGATAAAGAACAGGGAAGCTTCCAGTGGAGGGGACATGGGACTCTGGTGGTGGGGACTGTCTGTGAGTGTCCCCCTGTGATCCTATACTCTTGCTCATCGTGATTAAATCACTAATAAAGGAGAGACACATACAGACACACATATGCTGCACATACAGCTACAGATAGGTGCCTTAGACTTTACCAGACCCCAAAGACACAGACAGTCCTGTGTGACTTCCTTCTGTTCCCTGTTTATTTTATTTACTGAGTTAGTTGATTTGAACAGAAACGGAGAGAGATTTAGAGGCAAGGGGAAGACAGAGGAATGTGCGCATTTCAGGGCTCCTACAGCCGCCTCCCTCCCACAGGTGCAGCCCAGCAGCTTGAACTCCCATTGCAATGTGCGTGCTTAGCCAGGTGCCACGTGGCTAGGGGTTGATTTGGTTATTTATTATTATTATTATTTTCACTGCTACTTCCAAAGCTGGGGTCGGGCCCAGGAGGTCCAGGCTTGGTTATTTATTTTAAAGAACTGGGCTTATTTACCATTAAAATGAAGACAAAGAAAGGTCCTTTTCTTCTTTTGAAATGCAAAAATACTGAAACCTTTAGCCAAAGGCTTGTGCTGAACAGCCCCATGCCTCTGGGTCCTCACAGGAGTCTCTGATCTCTGGGCCCCTTGCCCCTGGGTCCTCACAGGAGTCTCTGATCTCTGGGCCCCGTGCCTCTGGGTCCTCACAGGAGTCTCTGATCTCTGAGCCCTGTGCCTCTAGGTCCTCATAGGAGTCTCTGATCTCTGGGCCCTGTGCCTCTGGGTCCTCACAGGAGTCTCTGATCTCTGAGCCCTGTGCCTCTAGGACCTCACAGGAGTCTCTGATCTCTGGGCCCTGTGCCTCTGGGTCCTCACAGGAGTCTCTGATCTCTGGGCCCCGTGCCCCTGGGTCCTCACAGGAGTCTCTGATCTCTGGGCCCTGTGCCTCTGGGTCCTCACAGGAGTCTCTGATCTCTGAGCCCTGTGCCTCTAGGTGCTCACAGGAGTCTCTATCTCTAGGCCCTGTGCCTCTAGGTCCTCACAGGAGTCTCTGATCTCTGGGCCCCGCACCCTGGGTCCTCACAGGAGTCTCTGATCTCTGGGCCCCGCACCCTGGGTCCTCACAGGAGTCTCTGATCTCTGGGCCCTGTGCCCCTGGGTCCTCACAGGAGTCTCTGATCTCTGGGCCCTGTGCCTCTGGGTCCTCACAGGAGTCTCTGATCTCTGGGCCCTGTGCCTCTAGGTCCTCACAGGAGTCTCTGATCTCTGGGCCCTGTGCCTCTGGGTCCTCACAGGAGTCTTTGATCTCTGGGCCCTGTGCCCCTGGGTCCTCACAGGAGTCTCTGATCTCTGAGCCCTGTGCCTCTAGGTGCTCACAGGAGTCTCTGATCTCTGAGCCCTCTGCCTCTAGGTCCTCATAGGAGTCTCTGATCTCTGGGCCCTGTGCCTCTGGGTCCTCACAGGAGTCTCTGATCTCTGAGCCCTGTGCCTCTAGGTCCTCACAGGAGTCTCTGATCTCTGAGCCCTCTGCCTCTAGGTCCTCATAGGAGTCTCTGATCTCTGGGCCCTGTGCCTCTGGGTCCTCACAGGAGTCTCTGATCTCTGAGCCCTGTGCCTCTAGGTCCTCATAGGAGTCTCTGATCTCTGGGCCCCGTGCCCCTGGGTCCTCACAGGAGTCTCTGATCTCTGAGCCCTGTGCTTCTAGGACCTCACAGGAGTCTCTGATCTCTGGGCCCTGTGCCTCTGGGTCCTCACAGGAGTCTCTGATCTCTGGGCCCTGTGCCTCTGGGTCCTCACAGGAGTCTCTGATCTCTGGGCCCTGTGCCCCTGGGTCCTCACAGGAGTCTCTGATCTCTGGGCCCCGTGCCTCTAGGTCCTCATAGGAGTCTCTGATCTCTGGGCCCTGTGCCTCTGGGTCCTCACAGGAGTCTCTGATCTCTGAGCCCTGTGCCTCTAGGTCCTCATAGGAGTCTCTGATCTCTGGGCCCCGTGCCCCTGGGTCCTCACAGGAGTCTCTGATCTCTGGGCCCTGTGCCTCTGGGTCCTCACAGGAGTCTCTGATCTCTGAGCCCTGTGCCTCTAGGTGCTCACAGGAGTCTCTATCTCTAGGCCCTGTGCCTCTAGGTCCTCACAGGAGTCTCTGATCTCTGGGCCCCGTGCCCCTGGGTCCTCACAGGAGTCTCTGATCTCTGGGCCCCGCACCCTGGGTCCTCACAGGAGTCTCTGATCTCTGGGCCCTGCGCCTCTGGGTCCTCACAGGAGTCTCTGATCTCTGGGCCCTGCGCCTCTGGGTCCTCACAGGAGTCTCTGATCTCTGGGCCCTGTGCCTCTAGGTCCTCACAGGAGTCTCTGATCTCTAGGCCCTGTGCCTCTAGGTCCTCACAGGAGTCTCTGATCTCTGGGCCCCGCACCCTGGGTCCTCACAGGAGTCTCTGATCTCTGGGCCCCGCACCCTGGGTCCTCACAGGAGTCTCTGATCTCTGGGCCCTGTGCCCCTGGGTCCTCACAGGAGTCTCTGATCTCTGGGCCCTGCGCCTCTGGGTCCTCACAGGAGTCTCTGATCTCTGGGCCCTGTGCCTCTAGGTCCTCACAGGAGTCTCTGATCTCTGGGTCCTGCGCCTCTGGGTCCTCACAGGAGTCTCTGATCTCTGGGCCCTGTGCCTCTAGGTCCTCACAGGAGTCTCTGATCTCTGGGCCCTGTGCCTCTGGGTTCTCACAGGAGTCTTTGATCTCTAGGCCCCTGTGCCTCTGGGTCCTCACAGGAGTCTCTGATCTCTGGGCCCTGTGCCCCTGGGTCCTCACAGGAGTCTGATCTCTGGGCCCTGTGCCCCTGGGTCCTCACAGGAGTCTCTGATCTCTGGGCCCTGTGCCCTTGGGTCCTCACAGGAGTCTCTGATCTCTGGGCCCTGTGCCCCTGGGTCCTCACAGGAGTCTCTGATCTCTGGGACCCGTGCCTCTAGGTCCTCACAGGAGTCTCTGATCTCTGGGCCCTGTGCCCCTGGGTCCTCACAGGAGTCTCTGATCTCTGGGCCCCGTGCCTCTGGGTCCTCACAGGAGTCTCTGATCTCTGAGCCCTGTGCCTCTAGGTCCTCATAGGAGTCTCTGATCTCTGGGCCCTGTGCCTCTGGGTCCTCACAGGAGTCTCTGATCTCTGGGCCCCGTGCCTCTGGGTCCTCACAGGAGTCTCTGATCTCTGAGCCCTGTGCCTCTAGGTCCTCATAGGAGTCTCTGATCTCTGGGCCCTGTGCCTCTGGCTCCTCACAGGAGTCTCTGATCTCTGAGCCCTGTGCCTCTAGGTCCTCACAGGAGTCTCTGATCTCTGGGCCCTGTGCCTCTGGGTCCTCACAGGAGTCTCTGATCTCTGGGCCCCGTGCCCCTGGGTCCTCACAGGAGTCTCTGATCTCTGGGCCCTGTGCCTCTGGGTCCTCACAGGAGTCTCTGATCTCTGAGCCCTGTGCCTCTAGGTGCTCACAGGAGTCTCTGATCTCTAGGCCCTGTGCCTGTAGGTCCTCACAGGAGTCTCTGATCTCTGGGTCCTGTGCCCCTGGGTCCTCACAGGAGTCTCTGATCTCTGGGCCCCGCACCCTGGGTCCTCACAGGAGTCTCTGATCTCTGGGCCCTGCACCTCTGGGTCCTCACAGGAGTCTTTGATCTCTAGGCTCCTGTGCCTCTGGGTCCTCACAGGAGTCTCTGATCTCTGGGCCCTGTGCCCCTGGGTCCTCACAGGAATCTGATCTCTGGGCCCTGTGCCCCTGGGTCCTCACAGGAGTCTCTGATCTCTGGGCCCTGTGCCCCTTGGTCCTCACAGGAGTCTCTGATCTCTGGGCCCTGTGCCCCTGGGTCCTCACAGGAGTCTCTGATCTCTGGGCCCCGTGCCTCTAGGTCCTCACAGGAGTCTCTGATCTCTGGGCCCTGTGCCCCTGGGTCCTCACAGGAGTCTCTGATCTCTGGGCCCTGTGCCCCTGGGTCCTCACAGGAGTCTGATCTCTGGGCCCTGTGCCCCTGGGTCCTCACAGGAGTCTCTGATCTCTGGGCCCCGTGCCTCTGGGTCCTCACAGGAGTCTCTGATCTCTGGGCCCCGTGCCTCTAGGTCCTCACAGGAGTCTCTGATCTCTGGGCCCTGAGCCTCTGGGTCTTCACAGGAATCTCTGATCTCTGGGCCCTGTGCCTCTGGGTCCTCACAGGAGTCTCTGATCTCTGGGCCCTGTGCCCCTGGGTCCTCACAGGAGTCTGATCTCTGGGCCCTGTGCCCCTGGGTCCTCACAGGAGTCTCTGATCTCTGGGCCCTGTGCCCCTGGGTCCTCACAGGAGTCTCTGATCTCTGGGCCCTGTGCCCCTGGGTCCTCACAGGAGTCTCTGATCTCTGGGCCCTGTGCCTCTAGGTCCTCACAGGAGTCTCTGATCTCTGGGCCCTGTGCCCCTGGGTCCTCACAGGAGTCTCTGATCTCTGGGCCCCGCATCTCCGTCTGTCCTCACAGGAGTCTCTGATATCTGGACCCCGGGCCTTGGTCTGTCCTCAACTTGGAGTTTTGGGCTGCAGGGCATTAGCCGGAGGGAGGGGACCGAGCAGCCAGTGGGCGAGCAGGGAGGGCCTGGCAGTGCGAGTGCACGCAGCTGGGGCCGTTCAGGGTCTTCTGGTGGCTGTCCAGGGTCTGTCCAGGGTTCAGAGTCTGTCCAGGGCGCAGTGTCTGTCCAGGGCGCAGAGTCTGTCCAGGGCGCAGTGTCTGTCCAGGGCGCAGAGTCTGTCCAGGGCGCAGTGTCTGTCCAGGGCGCAGAGTCTGTCCAGGGCGCAGTGTCTGTCCAGGGCGCAGAGTCTGTCCAGGGCGCAGTGTCTGTCCAGGGCGCAGAGTCTGTCCAGGGCGCAGAGTCTGTCCAGGGCGCAGAGTCTGTCCAGGGCGCAGTGTCTGTCCAGGGTCCAGAGTCTGTCCAGGGTCCAGAGTCTGTCCAGGGTCCAGTGTTTGTCCAGAGTCTGTCCAGGACGCCATGTGCAGTGTCCGGCCCCTTCCAGCTGCTCCCGGAATCATCACCTGCAGACGGTGTGACTGGCGACCGTGCAGCAGGAGGCGCGGCGGCCTCGGAGATGGACTCGGAGCTGGCGGCCGGGCTGCCGCGGGCTGGGAGCCCCTGGGGGTGAGTCTGTCCGTCCGTCCCGCGGTGCGGGAGGCGGGGCGGGGGCCTCGGAGATGGACTCGGAGCTGGCGGCCGGGCTGCCGCGGGCTGGGAGCCCCTGGGGGTGAGTCTGTCAGTCCGTCCCTCCGTGCGGGAGGCGGGGCGGGGGCCTCGGAGATGGACTCGGAGCTGGCGGCGCGGCTGCCGCAGGCTGGGAGCCCCTGGGGGTGAGTCTGTCCGTTTGTCCGTCCCTCTGTCCGGCACACCAGCAGGCAAGGCCCAGGGGGCACTGCAGCCCCTCCACGTAGCAGGCTAGCAGCGCGGCTCACTCCCCCGGGAAGCTCCGCTCGGGATCCGGGTTCGAGATGGGGCTCCGCCAAGTGGCGCCCACTGGCCTCCCCCAGGGCTTCTCTCCTGCTGCTGCTCAGCGCGGCCGGTGGCCGGGTGGGGGGACCTGCAGCGGGGACAGCCGGCACCTTCTGCTGCCGGGGCCGGGGGCCGGGGCGGGGGCTGGGGGGCTGCCCAGAGTAGGTGCGACCCCCGCCCGCTGCACCAGCGGGTCCCCAGTAACTGCCCCCCACCCAGAGCGGGTCCCCAGTAACTGCCCCCCCCAGCGGGTCCCCAGTAACTGCCCCCCACCCAGAGCGGGTCCCCAGTAACTGCCCCCCCCAGCGGGTCCCCAGTAACTGCCCCCCCGCCCAGAGCGGGTCCCCAGTAACTGCCCCCCCCCCGCCCAGAGCGGGTCCCCAGTAACTGCCCCCCACCCAGAGCGGGTCCCCAGTAACTGCCCCCCACCCAGAGCGGGTCCCCAGTAACTGCCCCCCCCAGCGGGTCCCCAGTAACTGCCCCCCCCGCCCAGAGCGGGTCCCCAGTAACTGCCTCCCCCCCCCCCCGCCCAGAGCGGGTCCCCAGTAACTGCCCCCCACCCAGAGCGGGTCCCCAGTAACTGCCCCCCACCCAGAGCGGGTCCCCAGTAACTGCCCCCCCCCCCGCCCAGAGCGGGTCCCCAGTAACTGCCCCCCCCCGCCCAGAGCGGGTCCCCAGTAACTGCCCCCCCACCCAGAGCGGGTCCCCAGTAACTGCCTCCCCCCCCCCCGCCCAGAGCGGGTCCCCAGTAACTGCCCCCCACCCAGAGCGGGTCCCCAGTAACTGCCCTCCACCCAGAGCGGGTCCCCAGTAACTGCCCCCCCACCCAGAGCGGGTCTCCAGTAACTGCCCCCCCCCGCCCAGAGCGGGTCCCCAGTAACTGCCCCCCCCACCCAGAGTGGGTCTCCAGTAACTGCCCCCCCAACCAGAGCGGGTCCCCAGAACTGCCCCCCACCCAGAGCAGGTGTAAGAGGGTCTGTGGGGTCTGGGCTGTAAGGGTTGTTTTTTTTTGCAGGGGGTGGGTGGGCTGGGGTGTAATTGTGGGTGTGAGGGAGCGGGGGTGTAAGGGTCTCTGCGTGTGGGGGGTCTGGGATATAAGGGGTCTGTGTGTAGGTGTGGGAAGAATGGGGTGCAGGTCTGGGGTATGAGGGGGACTAGGGTGTAGGGGTCTCTCTGGGGTGTAGGGTCTCTGCATGTGGAGGGTCTGGGTTGTAGGGTCTCTGCGTGTGGAGGGTCTGGGGTGTAGGGTCTCTGCGTGTGGAGGGTCTGGGGTTTAGGGTCTCTGCGTGTGTAGGGATCTGGGGTGTAGGGATCTGGGGTGTAGGGGTCTGGGGTGTAGGGTCTCTGCGTGTGGAGGGTTTGGGGTGTAGGGTCTCTGCGTATGGAGGGTCTGGGGTGTAGGGTCTCTGCGTGTGGAGGGTCTGGGGTGTAGGGTCTCTGCGTGTGTAGGGATCTGGGGTGTAGGGATCTGGGGTGTAGGGGTCTGGGGTGTAGGGTCTCTGCATGTGGAGGGTTTGGGGTGTAGGGTCTCTGCGTGTAGAGGGTCTGGGGTGTAGAGGGTCTGGGGTGTAGAGGGTCTGGGGTGTAGATGTCTGGGGTTTAGGGGTCTGGGGTGTTGGGTCTCTGTGTGTGGAGGGTCTGGGGTGTAGGGGTCTGGGGTGTAGAGGGTCTGTGGTGTAGGGTCTCTGCGTGTGGAGGGTCTGAGATATGGAGGGTCTGGGGTGTAGGGGTCTGGGGTGTAGAGGGTCTGGGGTGTAGGGTCTCTGCGTGTGGAGGGTCTGGGGTGTGGAGGGTCTGGGTTGTTGAGGGTCTGGGGTGTAGAGGGTCTGGGGTGTAGGGGTCTGGGTTGTGGAGGGTTCGGGTGTAGAGGTCTGGGGTGTAGGCGTTGGGGTGTTGGGTCTCTGCGTGTAGAGGGTCTGGGTGTAGGGGTTTGGGGTGTAGGTGTCTGGGGTGTAGAGGGTCTGGGGTATGGAGGGTGTGGAGTGTAGAGGGTCTGGGTTGTGGAGGGTCTGGGTAGAGGGTCTGGGTTGTGGAGGGTCTGGGTAGAGAGTCTGGGTTGTGGAGGTTCTGGGGTGTAATGGTCTGGGGTGTGGAGTGTCTTGGTGTACAGGGTCTGAGGTGTAGGGGTCTGGGTTGTGCGGTCTCTGCATGTGTAGTGGTCTGGGGTTTTTGAGGGTCTGGGTGTAGGGTCTCTGCATGTGTAGGGGTCTGTGGTGTAGGGGTCTGGGTTGTAAGGTCTCTTTGTGTGGAGGTCTGCGGTGTAGGGGTCTGGGTTCTAGAGGGTCTGGAATGTGGAGGGTCTGGGTTGTAGGGTCTGGGTATAGGGTCTCTGCATGTGTAGGGGTCTGGGGTGTAGAGGGTCTGGGGTGTAGGGTCTCTGCGTGTGTATGGTCTGGGTGTAGGGGTCTGGGGTGTAGGGTCTCTGCATGTGTAGGGGTCTGGGGTATAGGGTCTCTGCATGTGTAGGGGTCTGGGGTGTAGGGTCTCTGCATGTGTAGGGGTCTGGGGTGTAGGGTCTCTGCATGTGTAGGGGTCTGTGGTGTAGGGTCTCTGCATGTGTAGGGGTCTGTGGTGTAGGGTCTCTGCATGTGTAGGGGTCTGGGGTGTAGAGGGTCTGGGCTGTAGGGTCTGGGTTGTAGGGTCTCTGTGTGTGGACGGTCTGGGATGTAGGGACTGGGGTGTAGGGTCTCTGCGTGTGGAGGGTCTGGGGTGTACGGGTCTGGGGTGTAGAGGGTCTCTAATGTGGAGGGTCTGTGGTGTAGGGTCTTTGTAATGTGGAGGGTCTGTGGTTTTGAGGGTCTGGTGTGTAGGGTCTCTGCGTGTAGAGGGTCTGGGGTATAGAGGTCTGGGGTGTAGGGTCTCTGCGTGTAGAGGGTCTGGGGTGTAGGGTCTCTGCATGTGTAGGGGTCTTGGGTGTAGAGGGTCTGGGGTGTGGAGGGTCTGGGGTGTAGGGTCTCTGCATGTGTAGGGGTCTTGTGTGGAGAGGGTCTGGGGTGTGGAGGGTATGGGCTGTAGGGTCTCTGCATGTGTAGGGGTCTGGGGTGTAGAGGGTTGTTGTTGAGGTGGTCTGGTGTCGGGCTGCACCGCGGAAAAGAGAGCGGATGTCCAGAGCAAAGGGGTACACAAATCTTTATTATAGGATTGGGGGGGGTTTGGTTCGGACCACGTGGAGCCAGCCGGCAATGGCCGACCATGGGGGGAGAGCAGGGAGCGAGACCTCAGAGAGGGAGAGCTGAGAGCCCAGAGAGAGGGGGGGGTGAGGGGGCTTTTTATTGGGCAACAACCAGAGGTGACGTGTAGGGCCAGGATTGGTTGAAGGGGGCAATGCTAGGGTTTCGCGTAAAACCTGGGGGTGGAGACTGCATCAGAATAACTCCTCAGCAACAGAGGGTCTGGGGTGTAGGGGTCTGTGCTGTAGGTTCTCTGCATGTGTAGGTGTCTGGGGTCTACAGGGTCTGGGGTGTATAGGGTCTGGGGTGTAGAGGGTCTGGGGTGTGGAGGGTCTGGGGTGTAGGGGTCTGGGGTGTAGGGTCTGGGGTGTAGGGTCTGGGTGTAGGGTCTCTGCATGTGTAGGGATCTGGGGTGTAGAGTCTGGAGTGTAGGGTCTGGGGTGTAGGGTCTCTGCATGTGTAGGGTCTGGGGTGTACAGGGTCTGGGGTGTTAGGGTGGGGTGTAGGGTCTCTGCGTGTGGAAGGTTTGTGTGGGGCGTCTGTCCTGGGCTGAACCGCCAGCAGCAGCTCCTTGCCCCACACTCGCCCCCTCCCTGCAGGTGACCCGCGTCTGGAGGTTTGTTCAGGGGCCAGTTGGGGGGTGGGTCACTCCTGGAGGGTCCCACAGGCCCTGCACCGGCTGGTGATCCTATCCGCTGCTCGATAAGCCCAGAGGGGCTTCAGGCTCTTTAGGGGCCCGGGAGGCAGGAGTGGTGTGGGGAGCGAGCTGGGTCCAGTGGGGAGCTGAACCCAAGTCCTAGCCCAGTAAGTTCCTGGGGCTGTTTGCTTTGCTCAGGTTGGAATCTTCCCTGTTGGGCCAGATTGAGGGTCACCGCCCCCCCCCCCCAGGAATTCTGTCTGGGCTCTCTGCTGAGGTGAGGCCACAGGCTTATTCCCACGGGGGTTGGGGGGGTCTTGGCTGTCAGACACTTTCCCCACAGGCATCCCGGAGCACTGACTAAGGCTCAGTGTCCTGCCTGGCTTGCCCCCTCCCCTCTACGGGCCAGTCACAGCCCTGCCCTCCGGCCCAGGTGACCCAAGGCAAGTAAAGATGGACATAAAGATGGCAGTTACAGGACTGGACTTGGTCATTTGTAATCACAGAATCTTAGCCGTCGAAAAAGGGCCTTGGTGATGAGATCCAGACCCTTCACTTGAGAGGCTGAGACAGAGTCCCAGCTGACATGACTGGCTGCTCTGGGACTTTACCTGGTGACTGACATATTCAGCACACTGAATAGAAGGGACATGGTGAGAATCACCCTTTCCCTCGTCTCTAAAAAATGCACTCATCCTTGAAAACACTGGCGGGACTCTAAAGTAGATGGGGGCTGATTTAGTCAAGTCGCTTTTCTTTTGTCTTCCTGTTCTTTCTTAAAGCAGTCCCCTGCTCAGTTCTAGCTCATGGTGGTTCGGGAGATTGAACCTGATGCTTCCAAGTCCCAGGCATGAGTGTCCTTTGCATAAACATTATGTTGTCTCCCCAGCTTACAGTACATCTTTAAAAATCACAGGCCTTTCATTAAAAAAATAATAATCTATCTTTATTTATTTATTGGACAAAGAAAGCCATAAATGAAGAGGGAAGGGGGAGAGAGGGAGAGAGACAGACAGACGCCCGCAGCCCTGCTTCCCCGATCACAAAGCTTCCCCCTGCGGGTGGAGACCAGGTCTTGAACCTGAGTCCTTGTGCACTGTGACATGTGCGCTCAACCAGGTGTACCACGACCGGCCCCAGACCTTTGATTTTTAAAATCTATGCCTATGTTTTCATACCTGAATATCTGATAAACATATCAATATAAGTGAATGCATAAGAGTGACCAAAACTTATAGTCAAATTCTTTTGTCAAGAGTTAGCTAGCTCAGTGGCACCCCTGGTTGGACGCACACGTCACGGTTTCATATCCTTGCAGGAAGGTGAATAGGCGGATACAGACTAGGTGACCGTCAGCAGAAGGGACGCGAAGCAGGTGCAGTGAGTTCATTCTGCCTCTTCCCAGGCTCTTCTGATGCCTGACCCACTCGTGACCCACTCGTGGTGACCAGAGGTAAAGGCATGATTGGTGACAGGAATGGCGGAGAAAAGCAGTCACTTGATGCTCAAGTATCGAGATTAGTACCAGCTGAGGATGGGGGAGAAAGGAATTCCGACACGCCACCTCTCGCCCTGCACTGCACACTTTCCCAGGTGTTTGTTGGGTGTGTACTATGTGCCCAGAGCTGTTCTGGGCATTTGGGCTCCAAAGCAAATCTGGATTATCCTTACAGAGCTCAGTGGTGATTCATTCATCAGAATTTCCCCAGAATTTTATTTGGAAGGTGGAAAATTTCAATTTTGCCAGAACTCGGTGTTCCAAAAGCACTTTCTTTCCAGTCCTGTGCTTGTGCTGATTTGATAGTTACTGATGAGCAGTCAGTTCACACACGGTTCCTTTGGCTGCTATGAACCAACACGCTGCTGCTGTGAGAAGCAGTTCACAATCCGCTGTTCCGCACGTCTGTCCGTGTGCCCTGCAGTGACAGCACCTTCAGCGTGGGGCGGTGGGGGCTCTCCGGCTAATGGCCATGGAGAGCTCACTCCTACCTGTGTGGTGCCCGCACTTAAACCGTGTTGTTTTCGACGGGTTAGGTTGTTTTCGCAGGGCTGGCTTCACGGGTGGGTAACAGATGACCAGGGACTCATGGTTGGGTTGTACGCAGTATCTCTTTATTCATGCAGGACGCAGCACAATCTAAGACGAGCTAAGCTAAACTCAAGGTACAGTAAAACTCACAATGCTGTCTTTATATATACTTGCCAAGTAGGGTGGAAACAGGATGTGACATAGAGAGGGTGGAGAGAAAAGTGACTGGTGAAAATCAGAGTGTGACAAAGAGGGGGCAGATTAGGCGAGAATCCTATCACTGAACCACCAATGCCCTCGAGGGAGGGTGGAACTTGTTAACAGTGGTTATGTAAATAAAATAGTGTTAAGCAGGGGGGATTTAAACCAAATGAAACAGAAGGGGTCTCATGCATACCAACAAAACCGGTCATGAAGGGGACACCCAGCATCCTCTTGTCTCCTTTTGCTGCTGCTCTGGCCTCCCCCAGCTTCCTCCCTACCCCAGGCGGCTCGGTGTGGTGACTTTCTGCTGAATTTGTTTATACAGAAGTTCTTTGTAGTTGCTCTCCAGTTTTAAGTGTTTTCTAATTCTCTGGAATAATTTGTCTTCAGAATGGCATGTTTACTGTTTTTTAAAAATTTTATTTATTTTCCCTTTTGTTGTCCTTGTTTTTTATTGTTGTTGTAGTTACTATTGTTGTGGTTATTGATGTCGTTGTTGGATAGGACAGAGAGAAATGGAGAGAGGAGGGGAAGACAGAGAGGGGGAGAGAAAGACAGACACCTGCAGACCTGCTTCACCGCCTGTGAAGCGACTCCCCTGCAGGTGGGGAGCTGGGGGCTCGAACCGGGATCCTTACGCGGGTCCTTGCGCTTCATGCGACATGCGCTTAACCCGCTGTCTGCCGCCCGACCTGACCCCCATGTCACTGTTTTAACAAGGGCTCATCAGAATGGGCTTGGCAGTTTGCAGCCCTTTGTAGCCAAAAGAAATGTGGTCGGTGCAGCTTTTGAGGCTGTGCTCACATGTCTTGCCTGACCGACTGCTTTTAAAAGTTGCCCATCTGGAACCTTATTTCCTTTAGTACCTTTCCAGTACATCGAAAACCTCACCCACTAAGGCGAGACGCTGATTCAACCGGGAGAAGCCAGATCCACACCTGAAGATGTTGGAGGGTTGAGTACAGTTTTTCTCTGCGTCCCACTTGTTGACCATCCAAGAACATCAGCAAGTGCCCTTACCTCTCAGCGTCTCAGTCGAAAGCGGCCTCGGGTAAACATTTGGAGCAGAGTCATGACTTCTGGGGGACGCTTGGCCCGTGAGGAGTCGGTTTTCTCGACATGCTGAAAAGGAGCCCCTCTGCACAGTGATGAACGGGGGCGTTTCGTTTCTGTAGCCGGGTAGCAGTTACACATCATTAGTTGTCTAGCTAACGGAAGCATTATTTACTTACTAATCACTTTCAGACTCCTCCTAGGTAGAGCTCTGAGCTGAGATTGTGTTCCCAGCATCTTTTTAAAGGGCTGGTGGCTGGAGGGGATTCAGGCACACAGAACCAACAACCAGGTGGTGGTGCATCTGGTGGAGAGTACACATTATTCGGAGGGATCTGGGCTCAAGGCCCCCACCCTGCGGGGTGGAAGCCTTCAGTACTTGAGCTGTGGGAGCCTCTCTTCTCTGTCATTCACCCTCAATCAAAAAGCAGAAAGGAAGAGAAGCAGAGAAAGAGACAGACTGGGTGTCAAGTGCAGTGGGCTTGTGCAAACACCAAGTCCGAGGAATAAAAAAGAGAAAGAAAGGAGGTGGGGAGAGAGAGAAAAGAAGAAGGAAGAGGAGGAAAAGGAGGAGCAGGAGGCGGCAAGGCAAGGGCAGGGGCGAGGTCCAGGAGCAAGGGGGGAGGGGTAAAGGGTGAGGGGTAAAGGGTGAGGGGGAGGGGTAAAGGCTGAGGGGGAGGGGTAAAGGCTGAGGGGGAGGGGTAAAGGCTGAGGGTGAGGGGTAAAGGCTGAGGGGGAGGGGTAAAGGCTGAGGGGGAGGGGTAAAGGCTGAGGGGGAGGGTAAAGGCTGAGGGGGAGGGGTAAAGGCTGAGGGGTAAAGGCTGAGGGTGAGGGGTAAAGGCTGAGGGGGAGGGGTAAAGGTTGAGGGTGAGGGGTAAAGGCTGAGGGTGAGGGGTAAAGGCTGAGGGGGAGGGGTAAAGGCTGAGGGGGAGGGGTAAAGGCTGAGGGGGAGGGTAAAGGCTGAGGGTGAGGGGTAAAGGCTGAGGGGTAAAGGCTGAGGGTGAGGGGTAAAGGCTGAGGGTGAGGGGTAAAGGCTGAGGGTGAGGGGTAAAGGCTAAGGGTGAGGGGTAAAGGCTGAGGGTGAGGGGTAAAGGCTGAGGGGGAGGGGTAAAGGCTGAGGGGGAGGGTAAAGGCTGAGGGGGAGGGGTAAAGGCTGAGGGGGTGGGGTAAAGGCTGAGGGGTAAAGGCTGAGGGGGAGGGGTAAAGGCTGAGGGGGAGGGGTAAAGGGTTAGGGTGAGGGGTAAAGGCTGAGGGGTAAAGGCTGAGGGGGAGGAGTAAAGGCTGAGGGGGAGGGGTAAAGGGTTAGGGTGAGGGGTAAAGGGTTAGGGTGAGGGGTAAAGGCTGAGGGTGAGGGGTAAAGGCTGAGGGGGAGGGGTAAAGGCTGAGGGGGAGGGGTAAAGGCTGAGGGGGAGGGGTAAAGGCTGAGGGGGAGGGGTAAAGGCTGAGGGGGAGGGGTAAAGGCTGAGGGCAAGGGGTGGGGGTGAGGGGTTATGGGTGAAGGCAAGGGATGAGGGCAAACCTGAGGCAAACAGCAAAGACATAGACCCTGTCTCTGAAGCAGCCTACATCTTTGTTTGGAAGAAAAGGCAGTAGGGGACTAGCTAGGATGCCAGGCCCAACTATCAAGCAAGAGAGGCAGGGACTTGAGGGATGAAAGGGAAAGAGAGAGTGCAGCCCAAGGAGCCTGTGCTTAGGGAAGAGGAGAATCAAGAGAGGATATGCTTCCCTGTGCTGGGAGGGCAGGATGGTAAAGCATTTCCCGACCCCTGTGGTGGGCCTGTGGGTAGCTCTCTGCACCTTGGTGTGTTTGGGGAGGGAGGGAGGGTCTGTGGGTAGCTCTCTGCACCTTGCTGTGTTTGGGGAGGGAGGGAGGGTGGGCCTGTGGGTAGCTCTCTGTGCCTTGGTGTGTTTGGGGAGGGAGGGAGGGTGGGCCTGTGGGTAGCTCTCTGTGCCTTGGTGTGTTTGGGGAGGGAGGGAGGGTGGGCCTGTGGGTAGCTCTCTGCGCCTTGCTGTGTTTGGGGAGGAGGGAGGGTGGGTCTGTGGGTAGCTCTCTGCACCTTGCTGTGTTTGGGGAGGAGGGAGGGTGGGTCTGTGGGTAGCTCTCTGCACCTTGCTGTGTTTGGGGAGGGAGGGAGGGTCTGTGGGTAGCTCTCTGAGCCTTGCTGTGTTTGGGGAGGGAGGGAGGGCCTGTGGGTAGCTCTCTGCACCTTGGTGTGTTTGGGGAGGAGGGAGGGTGGGCCTGTGGGTAGCTCTCTGTGCCTTGGTGTGTTTGGGGAGGGAGGGTGGGCCTGTGGGTAGCTCTCTGCACCTTGCTGTGTTTGGGGCGGGAGGGAGGGTCTGTGGGTAGCTCTCTGAGCCTTGCTGTGTTTGGGGAGGCTCAAGGCTTCCTTTGGGCACCTCCTGCAGCTATGCAGGTTGCATAGGAGATGCTGGCCACTGCAGTCTCCCCAGGATCCCTCTCTGGCCGTGGTGGAAGAGCACTACTAAATCTGCTTGCTGGGCCTCAGCTTTCCGGAATCGTGTTTCCATGCAGGTCTTAGTACTGATAGCAGCAGCTTATGACTTTTGGCCACTTGTTTGTGAACCTTTTTGCAGGATTCTAGGAGCCTCAGGGTCCAGTGTGGGACACAGGGGCAGTGGACGGGGAGACAGAGCCCCTTCAGCACAGGTCTGCAGTGACTTCTTCGGTTGAACTGGTGTGGTAGCCCTTTGACTTGCTCTTTAAACTGACACTTTATTTGTGATTACTAGTGGGTGACCAGACTATAAGATCACGGGGTGTAGCTTCACATCACACCCACCACAATGTTCTGTGGGACCCTCCCAGCATGTGTTTTAGTCTTCATTTCACAATTTGGGTTTCCAGGAAAGATTCTGTTCAAACAAAGGATTTTTAGGTGAAAACAGATTTCTGAAGGATGAGGCTATGTGTCTCCAAGCTTCTGCTTCCATCCCTCCTAGTTACTCTGAGCCAGTGCTGTGCACCTGTTCTGAAAAGGCTCAGGAAGAACTGGTCCTGTCAGCTCATAGCCTTCCTGTACGTGGACTGAGTGAGAGGTAAGTGTGCAGATAGATATGCTGGGTGAGAAATCGAAACTGGGAGTTACCAGCTTAGAGATGTGCTATAAATCCACTGGCTGTGGAAGCCATCACCCGGGAAGTGTGTTTACAGACAGACGTGAGCTGGGTCAAGGATGCCATCCTGGGGAGTAGCTAAGATACCCTTCCCCATCCTCGAGTGAACCCAGTTGTAGTGGGGGACTTGACCAGCTTTTGGTTTCCCCCAAATTAAAAGTCTGCCACTCATAATCTCAACAAAGAACTGAGGGGAGAGCATAATTTTCATGGATTTTAAAGTTTATTCAAGAAAATTGAGAACATTCACATGTTGGGCTGAGTAAGAGAGAGGTTGAGAGAGTGAGAGAGGTTGAAAGAGAGAGGGAGGTTGAGAGAGAAAGGGAGAGAGAGAAGGAGGGAGACTGAGAGAGAGATAAAGGTAGAGAGAGGGAGGTTGAGAGAGAGAAAGGGAGAGAGAGGTTGAGAGAGAGAGAAAGGGAGAGAGAGAGGTTGAGAGAGAGAAAGGGAGAGAGATTGAGAGAAAGGTTGAGAGAGAGGGAGAAGTTGAGAGAAGTTGAGAGAGAGGTTGAGAGAGAGAAAGGGAGCGAGAGAGGTTGAGAGAGAGGTACCCCTTTATTCACATCTTGATGGAATGCTCACATAGGCAGAGAGAGATGAAGAGACAGACAGAGGAGAGAGACAGATGAGAGAAATGAAGAGAGACAGAAGAGAGAGATGGAGAGACAGAAGAGAGATGAAGAGAGAGACAGAAGAGAGAGACAAAGAGAGATGAAGAGAAAGAGACAGAGGAGAGAGATGAAGAGAGATGAAGGGAGAGAGACAGAAGAGAGAGACAAAGAGAGATGAAGAGAGAAAAGAGAGAGATGGAGAGATGAAGAGAGACAAAGAGAGATGAAGAGACAGAGATGAAGAGAGAGACAAAGAGAGATGAAGCAAGAGAAATGAAGAGAGAGACAGAAGAGAGATGAGAGAGGTGAAGAGAGAGATGAAGAGAGATGAAGAAAGACTAAGAAGAGAGAAGAGAGAAAGAAGAGAGAGACAGAAGAGAGAAGAGATGAAGAGAGATGGAAAGAGACAAAAGAGAGACACAGAAGAGAGAGACAGAGAGAGATGAAGAGAGATGTTGGCTAGTGTGCCAGCTCCCCCGGCTTCTGTCTCTAATCCTGCTAACTAAGCACCGGCATGCCTGCAGGGCATTGGTCTGACCCCACTCAAAGCTGCCGTCTATTTACATAAATCACTGACTATGCACCACCCTCCCTCCAGGGCATTGGTGGTTCAGTGGTAGAATTCTCTCCTGCTCCGCCCCCTCTCCTTGTCACACCCTGATCCTCTCCTTGTCACACCCTGATCCTCTCCTTGTCACACCCTGATCCTCTCCTTGTCACACCCTGATCCTCTCCTTGTCACACCCTGATCCTCTCCTTGTCACACCCTGATCCTCTCCTTGTCACACCCTGATCTTCCACCAGTCACTTTTTGCTCCACCCTCTCTACGTCACATCCTGTTTCCACCCTACTTGGAGAGTATAAAAACAGCTGCTTTTCTGATTAAAGACACTTGGAAATTGCTTTCCGGCTCTGAGGGTTCCAGAGCGTATCTCCTGCGAAGTTAGTGCGGCACGAGTTCCTGATCCCTCTCCCACACAGCAGCCTAGATCGGCTCCAGTTGAGTTCTCTCCAACCCAGAGAGCACTGGCTCGGGAAGAAGCAGCCTCAGGCTATCCCGGCAGAGAGAGATGAAAAGAGACAAAGAGATGAAGAGAGAGACAAAGAGAGATGAAGAGAAACAGAAGAGAGATGAAGAGAAAGATGAAGAGAGATGAAGAAAGAGAGAGACAAGGAGAGAGAGAGGAGCCTTTTACAGGCCCGGCTGATAACACCCAAGCCCTGCCTTCACCTTTCCAAGCCACACCTGTCACCACTCCCACTTCCTGGGCAGCACCCTCCAGGTACTTCCTGTCCCTCAGCACAGTGACCTTTTTGGCCAATGAAGTTTCCCTTGGATAGCTGAATTTCACGGTTTCTTCACACACACTGGTGCAAACCTGCTGAGAGAGTTGAAGTGTGAGTATGTTTATCTGTGTTGCGGGAGGTTGAGGAGGCCTGGTGGGGCCAGAGCACAGGCCGCAGAAAGCCGTCAAGGAAGCCCGCTCTCTCTCTGAAAACTCTACATCCTGCACAAGACTGCAGGTTCCTTCCACAGCATCTCAGTGCCTCCCTTGTGTGACCGTGGGCCATGGATTTTCAGAGCCGGAGGCATTACGTGCTCTGTAGGTTGGCGAACCTTCAGGAACCACAGTCTTATGGGGGAGCCACTGGAGAAGCGTCTTCTACGCAGGAACAACGTGTTGGAAGGCACTGAAGTGGGACAGTGCGGCGAGAATTGAGGGAACAGTGTGTTTCCTCGGCTGGGGATGGCTGGTGTCCAGGGCACACTTGTGCCTGGGGGGTGGACTTTTAGGGTCCTGTGCACCACACCAAGGAGTTTCAACTTTTTCTGGCTCCCAAGATTAGTCCTTGAAGATGTGCAAACAGAGGAGTTGGGTGAGAATAGGTCTTTGTTAGTAAAATTAGCTTATTAACTAATAAAATGAGTGTTTGAGACAGCTCTGAATGGGGTCTGAAGAAGGACATCCCAGGACTCTGCTGGCGTGGCAGGAATGGGGAGCAAGGCAGGACTCGGGCTGATTGTGTGTGTAGTCTCCTGCTGGCATTCTTCGTGTTGGCCTGGCCCCCTCCCCCGACCTCTGAGAGAAATGGTTTGGTCCTTGCTAGTTTCAAGCCCCTTTTTCTCCCCACTCCCTATGCTAAGGACGTCCAGAGTCCCAGCAGCAGCAGCGGCAGGGGGAGACTGATGGGGAAGCACATGGTGTGGTGATTTGCCTGTTCGTGAATAAAGACTAAACTGCAGCTTCTCAGCCCAGCCGTGTGTCCCCGAGTCTGTCTCTGTCTACCGCCGCGAAGCTAGCCTGGCCTGCTGGAGCCTCCGAAACATTAACAACAGTCTCCATGCTGTCTGCCGGTGGAGCTGTCTGGCGGGCAGTTTGCTGGTGTCCAGGTCTAACTCTGGGCGTCGTTGGAGGGTGGGTTCAGTCAACACGGCATGGTTGGTGTGATTGTCTGGGGAGAACAGTGCTGTGGAGAAGTCAGGTGCTCATGTGGAGAAGTGAGATTTTGTTTGGGGCCCCTCTCTTTGGCTTGACAGGCTGAAAGGACGTTCTCTTTCTCTCTCTTTAAATTAGGAGTTAGGGTTTACTTTTAACCTATTCTTTTTTTTTGTAATTAAAAAAATCTATTTATTTCCTTTTGTTGCCCTTGTTTAATTTTTGTTGTTATTGATGCTGTCGTTGGATAGGACAGAGAGAAATGGAGAGAGGAGGGGAAGACAGAGAGGGGGAGAGAGAGACAGACACCTGCAGACCTGCTTCATCACCTGTGAAGCGACTCCCCTGCAGGTGGGGAGCCGGGGGCTCGAACTGGGATCCTCACGCTGGTCCTTGAGCTTTGTGCCACGTGCACTTACTTAGCCCGCTGCGCCCCCGCCCGGCTCCCTTAAAAACTGTTCTTATCCATTTCATATTTGCATGTTTTAAATGTGAGACAGAGAAAGAGAAGGGAGAGCAGAGCCCTGCCCTGCTCTGCTTTAAGGCGGCACTGGGGACTGGACCTGGAGTCTCAGAGTCCCAGCGTGAGAGTCTTTTGCAGAACCATTGTGCTGTTCTGCAAGACTGATCCAGCCTGGGGCGACAGGCGCTTGCTGACACCTGGGCAGTTTCTCATGTCCTGTGACGGGTCTGCGAGCGTGCAGGCCCCCGCCTAGGTCCTCTTCCATCGTGTGGAAGGAAGTTCACCA
The DNA here is from genome assembly GCF_950295315.1 of Erinaceus europaeus. Classification (NCBI taxonomy): domain Eukaryota; kingdom Metazoa; phylum Chordata; class Mammalia; order Eulipotyphla; family Erinaceidae; genus Erinaceus; species Erinaceus europaeus. The sequence continues at coordinate 221,561 of NC_080162.1, read as the reverse complement.
TTTCTTTTCCCACCAGGTTACCACAGGGGCCTGTGCCTCTGTGTGGTGCCACCACTCTCCGTGGCCGCTCTTTTCTTTTTCTGTGAGAGAGAATTGACAAGTTTTGCTAGTGGAATTGCAGGTCAATGGTGCAGGACAGTGGTGACTTCCTTTCTCTTTTTTTTTACCAGAGCGCTAGTCAGCTCTGGCCTGTGGTGGTTTGGGGACTGAATGTGGGATTTTCAGCCTCAGGAGTGAGTCTCTTTGCATAACCACTCTGCTACCTCCCCCGCCCCAGTTATGAGTTTCAGTACAAAGGGCTGTGTGAGTGTCTGCTCTGTGTGACACTGATCCCTGAAGGGCTGTACGCCGGGTCCCTCCACTTCAAACTGTACAAAGCACGATGGAGCCTTGCATCTTGGGCTCCGAGCTCCTACAGCTCTCATTTCATTCCTGACACTTCCATCATTCCTGGAAGGAACTGCGTGCTCTGCAAACACTGCCTCCTGCTCTCCTCTCTCTGTGCCGCGGCTGGCGTGCGGTCACAGTTCCCCGGGCGAGAGGCAGCTGAATATGGCCATGTTTACAGATACACAGACTTGCAGTTTCTGGGAGTGGGGCCATGGGAGAGGGACCAGAAATGTGAGAGGACTCTGTGGGGACCTCCGCTGCTGTAGTTGCCCTGATGGGAACCAGCAGCATTTTTTCCTGTGTACAGCTGTGCACACCACGGCCTCTTTCTCTCTTCCACCGCTGAGAGTCTCAGGAAATGAACGAGAACAGATGTGAGCTTACAGGGCCCCACACTTGATCTGCCATGGAGGAAGATGTATGTGGGTCTGACTAGCGCGGCACCTGTAGCTGCTGTGGGAGCTAGGCTGTGTGGTGTGTGGGTCTGACTAGAGCGGCACCTGTAGCTGCTGTGGGAGCTAGGCTGTGTGGTGTGGGTCTGACTAGCGCGGCACCTGTAGCTGGTGTGGGAGCTAGGCTGTGTGGTGTGGGTCTGACTAGCGCGGCACCTGTAGCTGGTGTGAGAACTAGGCTGTGTGGTGTGGGTCTGACTAGCGCGGCACCTGTAGCTGGTGTGGGAGCTAGGCTGTGTGGTGTGGGTCTGACTAGCGCGGCACCTGTAGCTGGTGTGAGAACTAGGCTGTGTGGTGTGGGTCTGACTAGCGCGGCACCTGTAGCTGGTGTGGGAGCTAGGCTGTGTGGTGTGGGTCTGACTAGAGCGGCACCTGTAGCTGGTGTGGGAGCTAGGGTGTGTGGTGTGGGTCTGACTAGCGCGGCACCTGTAGCTGGCATGGGAGCTAGGCTGTGTGGTGTGGGTCTGACTAGCGCGGCACCTGTAGCTGCTGTGGGAGCTAGGCTGTGTGGTGTGGGTCTGACTAGCGCTGCACCTGTAGCTGGTGTGAGAACTAGGCTGTGTGGTGTGGGTCTGACTAGCACGGCACCTGTAGCTGGTGTGGGAACTAGGCTGTGTGGTGTGGGTCTGACTAGCGTGGCACCTGTAGCTGCTGTGGGAGCTAGGCTGTGTGGTGTGGGTCTGACTAGCGCGGCACCTGTAGCTGGTGTGAGAACTAGGCTGTGTGGTGTGGGTCTGACTAGCGCGGCACCTGTAGCTGGCATGGGAGCTAGGCTGTGTGGTGTGGGTCTGACTAGTGCGGCACCTGTAGCTGGTGTGGGAGCTAGGCTGTGTGGTGTGGGTCTGACTAGCGCGGCACCTGTAGCTGCTGTGGGAGCTAGGGTGTGTGGTATGGGTCTGACTAGCGCGGCACCTGTAGCTGCTGTGGGAGCTAGGCTGTGTGGTGTGGGTCTGACTAGAGCGGCACCTGTAGCTGGCATGGGAGCTAGGCTGTGTGGTGTGGGTCTGACTAGCGCGGCACCTGTAGCTGGTGTGGGAGCTAGGCTGTGTGGTGTGGGTCTGACTAGCACGGCACCTGTAGCTGGCGTGGGAGCTAGGGTGTGTGGTGTGGGTCTGACTAGAGCGGCACCTGTAGCTGGCATGGGAGCTAGGCTGTGTGGTGTGGGTCTGACTAGAGCGGCACCTGTAGCTGGCATGGGAGCTAGGCTGTGTGGTGTGGGTCTGACTAGCACGGCACCTGTAGCTGCTGTGGGAGCTAGGCTGTGTGGTGTGGGTCTGACTAGCGCGGCAGTGTGGGTGCTAGGCTGTGTGGGTGCATGAGTCTTCTCTGGCTGGGGACCATCTCCTTGGTGCAGCGAGTCCAGGAATGGAATATCTCTGTCACTGCCTGTCCTTGGAGCAGCCTATGTGGGGAGGGCACAGGGTTGCCGTTGGTCTTGACCAGCCCCTAGAGGTGGACTGGGTGTTGGAAATCCTGTCATTGAGAGGGAAAGCTCAAGGTCATCTTTACAGGATTCCATCCTTGGCAAGGACAAATAGCCTCAGATGACGGTCAAATTCTAACGTCAAATTTGAGCAAATCACTAGCTCTGTGAGCCTTCCTTTTTCTTATGGGACCTTTGTGGGAGTTGGAACCACACTAAGGAGATAAAATTGAAGGAGAAATAGAAATGCCAATCATTCCTTTAATAATGAACAAGGGTAAGTTGTCTGTTGATTGATTGTATACTCCAGATCTCTGTTGCAGCCTAAGTGATCACATCAACCTTCATCCCAAGCAGAAATTCCACTCAAGGCACAATGTGTTCAGTGCTTTGCTTTCTCCTTCCAGCTGGGCTGAGGTTGGAAGATTACAGCCAAGGTTGGAGGGAGAATGGAGGTGGCTGACTTCAGTCACCGCTTCCTGCGTTTGTTCTGTGTGACTGAGTAGCTGGCCGCAGGACCTCTCACAGCTGCTCTGAGATCAGTCACTGATTGTTTTCAGTTATCAGTTCAGTGCCACCTTCACTGAGGATAGGCAAAAACGTTTTTAAAATACCTGATGCATTTCTTTTCACTGATTCTTCATTTCCCTGAATCTTAGCTTTGCATGTGTTTATCTTTCAGAACACATGTATTATTTGCATGTATTATCTTTCAAATCTTTTGATTCTGAAACAATGAGTTTGAACTACATGGATCTACTTACATTCTGACTTCCCCAGTAGTCATCTGCCCATGTGGGATTCTGCACTCACAGACTCAACCAACTGTGCATATCCTTGGCTGGCTGAGGGCATGTGGTGCCACTGATACAAAGGACCAAGTATAAAGGCTTTGGGCACTCTCGGATTTCGGTGTTCTTGGTCTTGAGAGGAAGGCCGCACATCTACCAAGAGACTATTGTAGCCGTGTTTTGGGGGAGTCGAGTTATGTGTGGGTTTCTAACTCGATGGGGATTGGCACTTCAACCCCAGACTTTTCAAAGGTGTACTATCGCAGAGAGATTTGTGAATGTCTGTCATGTTCCTGCAGAGATGTTTCACTTACTGTGCTGTACTGAGGCCTCTGCTGAAGCCTGCCTGCTGTGAACCTACCTGTATGGACAGTGAGCAGTAGAGCACACAGAACTTCTTTTTGATCATGTAAACTGACCTGCTTTGAACACTGTTGTGACATGCACCTCTCTCATATTTTGGCTTATATTACAGATTTCCTGAAAGGAACTAGTAAGATCAATGGATTTTATTTTTTTTTTAAATACAGATTGAGTTGTAAAATATTCCCCCAAAGTCTGGCCTGTCCTGATACCATGTAATTTTTCTCCCCAGGACTGCTTGCAGTTATTATTATTGCCACCAGGATTATCACTGGAACTCAGTGCCAGAATGATGGGCCACTGATCCTGGTGGCCATTTTTCCTTTTTTTCTTATTATTATTGGACAGGACAGAGAGAAATTGAGAGGGGAGGGAAAGATAGAGAGGACAGAGACAGAGACACCTGCAGCCCTGCTTCAATGCTCGTGAAGTTTCCCTCCCTAAAAGTAGAAGTCCGAACCCAGGTCCTTCCGCATGTAACATGCTTACCCCGGTGAGCCACCACCCGACCCCTCGCTTCTTTTTCTCCCCCGCAATTGTAACAGACTTCCCCCCCCCAAAAAAAAAACACTGCTCAGCTCTGGCTCATGGAGGCTGACCCTGGGGCCTTGGGGCATCAGGCGTGAAAGCCCTTGTGTAACTTTTATTCTAGCTCCCTGGCCCTGCGGTTGTAACAGAAATAGTGTTTCTGAGATTCAGCTCTGAGGACACTCTGAGGAGCCCAGTGCAAGTCACTTCTACCCTCTTAGTTGTTAAGCCCCAGGAAGGAGCAAAGTCTGGGCCTCTGCTTCACCCTCCTTTTGTGTGAGTTGGTTTTCCTGGGGCTTCTAGGTCTGTGCAGACCCGGAGAAACTCAGCTTTCAGAAGCATCTAGTTCCTATCCAGAGTCCAGGGCTTCCTGTTTGGAGCTCTGCCCCATGCCCTTGGACGATCGGAGGGTAAACTAATGGAAAACGAAGTTAGAGATGCTGGCGTTGGGTAGCTTTTGTTTTTGCTAATGGAGCGCGACTGTGGAGTCCTTGCTTTGGCATTGTGCTGGGAAATCCGCCTTTCTCTCAGCAAATCCCAGTAGTTCCTCTCTCAGCAAATCCCAGTAGTCCCTCTCTGCCCACCCCCACCGTGGGCCGCACCGGTGACTGAAGCTGCGGTTCTCAAGCAGATTCTAAACATGCTGCAGAGGACATGGACTGCATCTGTTTCCTCTTATTGTACTTTTCCATTTCCTCATTTTAGCTGCTGTGTCAGGTACGGCCACATCCCAGGGCAGAGGGGTAGTAGGAAGCTTTGCGTGTCATGCCCCTTGATCCCCAGCGCCTCATGACGTGGCTCCGTGCTCTGGCCTCGCCTCTCATTAAAAATATTTGGGGGCGTGTAGGCTGACAGGAAGTGTGGCCTGGAGGGTGGGGTAGGTGAAGAGGTGGTGTGGCAGCACCTGAGTGTTTGGCGAGTGCTCACAGGAGCCCCGAGAGCAGGTGGGCGAGGGAACTTCAGGACCAGGAGACTCAACCCGGCTCGCACAGCAAGTGTGTGGACCTGGATCTCAGCCAAACTCTCTCTCTCTTTCCTTTCTTTCCTTCCTTCCTTCCTTCCTTCCTTCCTTCCTTCCTTCCTTCCTTCCTTCCTTCCTTTCTTTCTCTCTTTACCTTTGCGATTAGGGCTATCTCTGGGGCTTGATGCTTGCACAACAAATCCTCCACTTGGGGTGACCAGTTTTTCCTTTCTTCTTCTTCATTATGATAGAGACAGAGAGAAATAGGGTGAGAGAGAGGAAGAGAGGCACCTGCAACTTGCTTCACCACTTGTGAAGTTTCTGCCCTGCAGGTGGGGACTGGCAGCTCGAACCTAGGTCTCTGTAGATGGTAACCTGTGTGCCTTACCGGCTGTAGATGGTAACCTGTGTGTCTTACCGGCTGTAGATGGTAACCTGTGTGTCTTACCGGCTGTAGATGGTAACCTGTGTGCCTTACCGGCTGTAGATGGTAACCTGTGTGCCTTACCGGCTGTAGATGGTAACCTGTGTGCCTTACCGGCTGTAGATGGTAACCTGTGTGCCTTACTGGCTGTAGATGGTAACCTGTGTGCCTTATCGGCTGTAGATGGTAACCTGTGTGTCTTACCGGCTGTAGATGGTAACCTGTGTGTCTTACCGGCTGTAGATGGTAACCTGTGTGCCTTACCGGCTGTAGATGGTAACCTGTGTGCCTTACCGGCTGTAGATGGTAACCTGTGTGCCTTACCGGCTGTAGATGGTAACCTGTGTGCCTTACCGGCTGTAGATGGTAACCTGTGTGCCTTACCGGCTGTAGATGGTAACCTGTGTGCCTTACCGGCTGTAGATGGTAACCTGTGTGCCTTATCGGCTGTAGATGGTAACCTGTGTGCCTTACCGGCTGTAGATGGTAACCTGTGTGCCTTACCGGCTATACTGCCACTCAGCCCCTTCACTTTTTAAGTGACTTGAATGGCAACTTACAGGACACTGGTTGCCACACCGGTAGCTTCTCATCTCCCGGGTAGGTGTCTGTACACCCAGATCTTGCTTGTGAGGGTGAGGCCAGGGCATGGGGCCACTTCATGAGGTGCAGAGGATCAGGGACCATGACAGGCAAAGCTTTCTCCTACCCCGTCACTGCCCGGTCCCTCCACCCAGATTATTCTAAACCCACATTGTATGTTCTCTATCTTCAGTTTTTTTCTCCCCCCAGATTTGAATTGCACCTCGATTTTGGATGAAATAGTTCAGGCTTTACAGAAGGACGCACTAGGCCTGTCCCTGCTGCTGCCTTCTTGCTGCAGGGAGGTTTGGGGGTTCTGCTCCAGGCCGGCTCCTTTGCCTGTGGCAGGCAACCACGAGGCCGGGTGTGCTGTCTCCATCCAGGGCCAGGGCAGCTGCAGAGGCAGCGGGGAAGGTCGGGAGGCCCCTTCCTCTTCAGGTGGACCCGGGCGAGGATGCAGGCTGCTGGGCGGCCAGACCAGCTCATCCCAGGTCTAGTGGCCGGGGCTGGCCTGACGCTCAGCACTGGGGAAAGGAGCCCTGTGTGTGCTGCTCTGGCTTCCTGCCTTGTCCGGGCGGGCGGAGTGGCCCCTGCCCACCACTTCCCAGCACCTGCACTGCTGGTGTCTGGTTGTTGTTGCAGGAAGTCATGAAGGAGCGGCAGCTCTGGCCTTTTAGGTGAAGCATTGGAAACCAGAAGCATTCACCCGCAGAAGTGGAACGTCAGTTTTATTTAAATGCTTCTAAAATCAGAAGTGATTGGTGTTAGATGTATATATTGAAGATTGCAATCCCCTTTTCTTAAACAGCATTATGTAGTAAGTAGGGTAAATGAACAACTTGTGCTATTCTAGGATTGTGGAAGTCTGAGAGTTGAGGGAGGAGCTGTTTGGAGAGGGATGTGCCCAGTCATCTTGGTGGACAGTAAACAGAAGACATAGAGAAGTGCCCAGATTCCCTGATGTCTCTTCTCAGCAATGGCCAGACAGTGACCTCCTGATTACAAGTGGAGTGGCAGTCAATACAATGAAAACTCTGTTAGAAGACATATTTCTAGTCAATGCAAACTTTAAATTCCCAGAATGCACATTTCTGATTTCCCTTCCCCTAGCCAAACCCCATCATATTTTTCCCAGTTCTAAAGAGATTTCTCTTAAACATTTGAATTTATCTTGAATTGTGCCTGGCAGGAATTATTTGCCCATGAAAAATTTATTGGATTTTTTTGACCATTAGTGGAAATTAACTAGTTGCCCACCAAGCTCTTGCAACTTGAACAAAATGTTAATCCAAAAAGAAGTGTTACAGTCCACACCGACAATGTAACTGCCTTGTAGTGAAACACAGGGTGGTGGTGTGAGGGATTGAAACAGTTGCTCAGCTCTGTCTGTCTAGTTTGGACAGACAGACAGACAGAGCTGAGCAACTGTTTCAATCAAATGGTGAAGATCAAATGGTGAAGATCCAGAGAGAGAGGGACGCAATTTCTCTTTCCAACTCACTTCAGCCTATTTGAAAGTTAGAAGGGTACAATTTACAAAAAAATAAGGCAGACATTTGTTTTTACTTTGCCAGGAAAAACCAAAAATGAATTAAAAAGTCTCAGTAAATGACCAGTGGAAACAAGAACACAGAATATTTGTATTGATATTTCTGCAAGCAATCTTATCAGCTACTTAGTGGAACTATGAACAAACCATCTGTCACCATACTTACACCAGGAGTTGCAGGGTTAAAAGTCTTTATGCTTTTTCTTTTCTTTTCTTTTTGTCTCCAGGGTTATTGCTGGGGCTCAGTGTTGACACTATGAATCCACTGCTCCTGGAGGCTTTTTTCCCCTTTTGTTGCCCTTGTTGTTTATTGTTACTGTTGTCATTATTATTGTTGTTGTTGCTGGATAGGACAGAGAGAAATCGAGAGAGGAGGGGAAGACAGAGGGGGAGAGAAAGACAGACACCTGCAACCTGCAGACATGCTTCACCGCCTGTGAAGCAACACCAGCAGGTGGGGAGCCGGGGCCTTGAACTGGGATCTTTATGCCGGTCCCTGCACATTGCACCACGTGCACTTAACCCACAGTGCTACTGCCTGGCCCCTCTCTTTGGGGATCTAAGGGTGAAGTAACAGAGTTCTGACAAAGAGGGATGGAGGACATGCTAAGGTTCAATTTCTTTCTTCCTTTCTTTCTTCTTTTTAATTTTCTATTAGTGATTTAATAATAATTAGCAAAGCTGTAAGATCACAGGGGCACAATTCCACACAGTCCCCACCACCAGAGCTCCGTGTCCCCTCCCCTCCACTGGAAGCTTCCCTGTTCTTTATCCCTCTGGGAGCAGGGACCCAAATTCTCTATGGGGAGCAGAAGGTGGGAGTTGTGGCTTCTGTCATTGCTTCTCCGCTGGACATGGGTGTTGGCAGGTGGACCCAAACCCCCAGCCTGTGTCTGTCTGTCCCTAGTGGGGCAGGGCTCTGCGGAGGGAAGGCTCCAGGACACATGGGTGAGGGCGTCTGCCCAGGGAGGTCAGGATGGAGTCATGGCGGCATCTGCAGCTTGGTGGCAGAAAGGCAGTGAGATATAAAGCAGGACAAAATAATAAACAGGAACCCAAAGGTAGGAATAGAGCAAATGAAACTAGGGGTCTTTATGTGGAGAGAAGCTAGGAAGTCTGTTTTAGGTGTGCTCCCAGGGGCCCGTGACTAGTGATTGTTGCCTGAGCCTGACAGCTGACATGCATGCGGGCCATGACTACTGTGTGGGAAGATGATGTCAGAGCCGAGGACAGGCCTAGAAAACTGGGTCAGGGCAGAGAGGAGCTCCCATATGTGAGGAAGGTGTATAAGTGCCATTAACTGTTTATCCCAACCGCCTGAAATTTCAATTTCTTATCGCTCAGCAGATACTTGAGTTCTGTCCTTAGTGCCGCAAACAGATCAGTAACCGCACCTGACATACAGAAGCTGAAGGATGAACGTGGTGAACTCACTCTCAGGCAGGAGCTGAAAAGCAAAATAGAAGAGAAAACACAAGTGTTGTTGTTGCTGGATAGGACAGAGAGATATCGAGAGAGGAGGGGAAGACAGAGGGGGAGAGAAAGACAGACACCAACTGGAGTTGGTGTCTGGCACCAAAGTAAAAGACTCTGGGGTGAGTGGGGGGAGTTCAGGTCCAAAAAGGATGACAGAAGACCTAGTGGGGGTTGTATTGTTATGTGGAAAACTGGGAAATGTTATGCATGTGCAAACTACTGTATTTGCTGTCAAATGTAAAACATTAAGCCCTCAATAAAGAAATAAAAAACAAACAAAAACAAACCTGGCATAAACCCTTGCCCTGATGGAGTCTACCTTTCAGTGTGTTGCTGCTTTGAGAATAAGTGACTGACCAGCTCACATTTGAGGGCGAGTGCCAGTAAATAAGGCACATTTGTTTGCTCCTTGAATTGCAGAGTTACTTTCGTAGGTCTTTTCCTCCAGAGAAATGTTCCTTTTTTTCCTTTTACTTATTAAAAAATTTTCACTAGTAATTTAGTAATGGCTTGCAAGATTATAAGATTGTAGGGGTATGTTCCATTCTATGCCCACCACCATATTTCTGTGCCCCTGCCCTTGCTGCGGTGACTAGCATGGCTCTCATAAAATCCCAGGGACTGTCTGGCGACTACGACGTCTTTTTTCTTCTGCAAGTTCATGTGCTTCAGTTCTGTAGATTCCACATCTGAGTGAGACCATCCAGTAGTTGTCCTTTGACTCCCTACTTACTGCACTGACACAATTTTCTCCCAAAGGACACATCATCTTTTTAAACTGCAGAATAATGTTCCATTGGATTTATATCTCATAACTTCCATTTATTTCTTTACTGGATAGAGACAGGGAAGTTAGAAGGAAGGGGGACGCAGGAAGAGAAAGAGAGAGAAAATAAGTGAATAGTTTTCTTTTTTTTTTTTTATCTTTCTAGGTACAGTGAAGCAGAAAGAAACACCAAAGGTTCCTTAGGTGTGGCAGGGCTGGGCTTGAACATAGAGCCACATGTGGCAAAGCAGCGCACTGCTCAAGTGAACTATCTCACTGGTCCTCATAACTTCTTTGCCAGCATTTGTCATGGCACTGGGTCGCTTCTATTCCTTGACTGCTGTGAGTGATGCAGACCATAGCTAATATTTCTCAATAAATGAGATCACTGTGATTATAATGTCATCCTGCTTTGCCTAATTTGCAAATTTTATAGATCATTCTATGAGTATAAAATTGTAATTTTATAGAAACATTTTCTAATTATAAAATATAGACTCTGTAAAGCAGTGCCTTTAAAAAATCTAATTTAATTTTGGTTGTGTTATTTATTGTGTTGTCATAAAAGTCATGACATGCTTTCCCATCTCTTTTATGCAAAATATCAGTGGGGGACAGATAGCGTAGTGGTTATGCAAAGAGTCTCTCATGCCTGAGGCTCCAAAGTCCCAGGTTCAATCCCCCCCACCATAAGGCAGAGCTGAGTAGTGCTCTGGTTAAAAAAAAAAAAACAAAAAACCAAAGTAACAAAAAACAAAACAAAAATATGTCATGACTTTTCAGATAACCCAGTAGTTGGAAAATCATGAGTTTGAGGGGCCAGGTGGTGACACGCCCTGTTGGGCACACACATGACCATAGGTGAGAGCCTGAGTCCGAGCCCCAGCCCCACCTGCAAAGATTCACGAGTGGTGAAGCAGGGCTGAAGGTGTCTGTCTTTCTCGCTCCCTTTCTGCCTGCCCCAGTTTCTTTCTGTCCTATCTTAAAAAAAAAAAAAAGAAAGGAAAGGAAAGGAAAAGGCAGATAGAAAAAAAAAAAAAGAACAGGGTCATCAGGAGTGGTGAATTTGTTGTGTAATCACAGAACTCCAGGATAATCACAGTGGCAGGAATGGAGGAAGAAAGAGAGAGAGAGAGAGAGAGGGAGAGAAAGAGAGAGGTGGGGACCAGGTGGCGGCACACCTAGTTGAGTGCACAGGTTACAATGTGCAAGGACCTGGGTTTGAACCCCTGGTCCCCACGTTCATGAGTGGTGAAGCAGGGCTGCAGGTGTCTCTCTGTCTCTCTCCCTTTCTATCATCCCCTTTCCTCTCAATTTATGGCTGTCTCTTCCCAATAAATAAATAAAGATAATTTTAAAAAGAGGGAAAGAAAGAGAAGAGAAGAGAGAGAGAGAAAGGAAGAAAGAAGTAGAGAGAGAGAGAGACAAAGAGAAAGAAAGGAGCAAAATAATGACTTTGAAACGGTCCCATGTGTCATTGTAGTTTCTGAGACTGATTCACAGTGACCAGTTGGAACCACCCAGGCAGTGAACTCACGTGGCTCAGAGAGCTGGGACCTGAGCAGGGGTCTCTCCAGGAACTATGGGGCAGGGGCTGGGGCAGGGACAGGGGCTGGGACAGGGACAGGGGCTGGGACAGGGGCTGGGGCAGGGGCTGGGGCAGGGACAGGGGCTGGGACAGGGGCTGGGGCAGGGGCTGGGGCAGGGGCTGGGGCAGGGACAGGGGCTGGGACAGGGGCTGGGACAGGGGCTGGGGCAGGGACAGGGGCTGGGACAGGGGCTGGGGCAGGGACAGGGGCTGGGGCAGGGACAGGGACAGGGACAGGGACAGGGGCTGGGACAGGGACAGGGGCTGGGACAGGGGCTGGGACAGGGGCTGGGGCTGGGACAGGGGCTGGGGCAGGGACAGGGGCTGGGACAGGGGCTGGGGCAGGGACAGGGGCTGGGACAGGGACAGGGGCTGG